>NC_056746.1:515908018-516093018 GCF_019279795.1 Protopterus annectens | reverse complement strand
GCCTCTGGGGTGTTGATCTCTTCCATACAGGTTGCACAGTTGCACACTTGCTGTGGCCCAGCTATCAGTAAGACTGGATATGCAGTAGGCAGTTGACAGTACATTGGCCTATGGTAAACACTACCATGTCCCAGAAATGTAGCAGTGCCACTTGCCACCTTGACCCATCTCTGACATCTGATGTTTTACACTGACATTCCTGTAGGCCAGTTTGTAGCCAGCATGCTGCCTTTACCCAGCTTGTCTCTGTCTTCTTGTACCATGACCCAGCCCTTGTGCATTGCCCACTCCTCCCATCATCATATTCCACCTTCTGTTTGTCTCTGTTTGGTCCATGTTTTCTCCCTCTTAATGTGCACACATCCACCACTCTATGTCTGTAGTGGTTTGTGATTCTGTGCTCCCTTTGCCTGTCCTTCCCAACTTTTTCTCCTTATTTCCATATCACCCTTTATACCATCTCTTTTCTGTCTCTCTGTCACTCTCTCCATAGAAATAAAGTGGACTGCGTGTCCCCAAAACATGTGCCCTGTCTCCCCCCAGCTGCTCTTCCTTTATGCTTTTCTACTGTGTGTGCCTCTGTTTTCTATGGTCCCAGTTTCTTACTGTCCTATACTTCTTTCTCTTCCCCTTTTATGAAACCAGTAAGTGTCCTTATTACTGGACAGCAAACAGCAGGTGTTTATTGTAAGTTATTACTGTGCAGTGCTTGCTGACTGAGTGCTTCCAGTCATGCCAACTTGTGTTACTTGCTGCCATTTCTTTTTCTCTACAGTTTACGTCTTGCTGTACTACATTGTGGTTGGGTTTTTAATATTGCTCTGATATCCTCATCAGAGCACAGCTAGCTGCTCTGATGTAAAGTTTGCAGCCATCTGGATATTTGCATATACTTTTCATTACAGTTTATCATCACAATGTGGCACAATGCTTGCTCCGGCATGTAGTGCATCGGTGGTTTTCCTGGTCTGTATGTCATGGTCAGTCAAAACTAGTTGAGGTACTATGCTGCCATGAAAAAAGAACCAAGGGAAAAGGTGTGTAATGCATGATACTTGGCCAGAACAGGTGTTAGAGAAGGCAGCTGATATAAATTAAACTGCAGGACTCCTCCTTCAGGGTGTTTTGTAAGTACTTCTCACAAACTGCAGTGCTTTAAGGTGCTTTTAGTGCAGAATATTTGGCTAAAAGAGCTTTCTAGCTCTGAATTAACTTCATACTTGGTATAACGTCTGTGATGGTCCAGGATAACATACATGTGTTTACTAGCTGCAGTGAGAATAAGAAGCATTCGTATAAGCAAAATTTAACAAAACAATTAATTTTTGTAGAGGTGACATAAGACTGGTGAACTTCAGATGTGCCAGCTAGGAAGGCAAATAAACGTGTTGTATACTGTCCTTGGATAAAAAATAAGGGTTGTCATTGCACTGTATATGTTGTGCATAAATATCTGAATGTAAATAACATGACCTGGATATAATTGCATTTTGTTACACATTATATCGGACAATTACATGAAGCAATGGTAATGCAATGTTGGATTTAACTTAAAATTAACATGTTTATAAATTACACAAAGGTGCTAACAGGAGTATCTGCATTTTCATTCAAAGGATAAATGAGAAATACTACACATATGTGCAATCTCTTTCACTCTGTCTTGTACCTGATTTTCAGCTGTATTTGTAGATAAATTATATATTTAGCAATAATGCACGTACTGTGTGTTTAAATGAATATGATATGAGTAGTACTTTAGAAAACACTGCCGTTTCTTGTTTCCAAGGAAGGCTCAGCGTGAGACAGGTTCTCGTAAATGTATAAACACTTTTAGTGGAATGAAAACTGTTATCAGGGTATTTATCACAGGTAAAGTGAGGATGCAGCCCTAATCTGTTTAGATACTGTAGTGTTTTAGTCTAATTACTTGCTTAAGCTATTATCCTGATATGCCTTTATAGTTTTTGTTTTTAAAGAGATGACCTTTTTTTAAATAAAGTTCGTTAAATATGCATGTCCTTGTTGACAGGAAATGTTACTGAAAAAAAGGAAATTTCCAGCTGGCACCCATACAACTAGTTCCATCTTTTTTATCTGTAATAATTTGTACATTCCAAAGCATTTTGGCATAACCCACATATGATGCCACTGGAGTTAGGCATAAATTGGGGCTCTGTTTTTGCAGTATTGACCAACAAGAGGATAATTCTATACTTTCAGCCCACTCTAATTCATAGCCCAATTTTGTATGAGTCTCTCCTTCAGAATATATGTGCATTTTTGATGTGTTGTATTTACACTGAACTTAGTATTTTAATCAAAGTATAGTTTACAGTGCCTTTAATATTCTTTTTTTTTTTTTTTTTGCCGTGCATTAGATAGCTGCAAATTTGTTTCCTTCTTTCAATATATAAATGAATGTTTTGTTTTATTTTTCAGGAGGGGTATTTAGCTTTTCTGTCTTTATCATGTGACCTGGCTTCCCCTTTTTTCTTTTGTGCATTTACTTTTTCTGGTGTTTTCTGTGCAGCTTGGAGGTTTAAAAGAATCAATTTCACATTTATTTGTTTATTAGAATTTGTTTACAGGAATTACCTTTCAGGGTGTAAGATGCCCCTCGTCAGCGGAGGTCTAGGGAGAAGAGCTCCGAGTATAAATACATTTTCAAAAGGTACAAAAAGCGGATAAGAAAAATTGCAATTATTTTAAGCAATTTAACACAGTAAATGCAAGTAGAACACATTCTAAAACATGAGCAAAAGTTTTACAAAGACGGAACGTATCACTGGATAAAAAATGTTGAAGTCATGAATAAAATGTAATATAGGAGAGCAGCAATGGTTCAAAACAGAAAAAGTGGAAGAAAGAAAAAAGAAAGTTATTTGCAAGAGGATGCTTTTAAAAAGGTGAGGTTTAGACAAAAGATATTTAAATAAGGTGCTGGTGGACTTGCCATCCCTTCATCATTATTTTTTCAATGTTGATTTATAACATTCTACTTGAATTATATTTGTACAGTAGAATGCAGGAGGAGCAAGTAAAGAAGACAAGTTTGAGAGGTATCACTAGGGAAATAGGTAGAGGTAGCGGCAAAGAAAGTGACTGGGTCATGATGTCTTCACCTTTTTGCCTGTAATTGTTGGTGCCCCACAAGAATCTATACTAGGCCCAATAATTATATTCATCAGTCACCTCTACACTGCTACAAAAAATGCCCTGTTCAATGAAACATGGTGTGCCTGGACTCTGTCTGTCTGAACTCCAAACCTTGCACAACAATCCTCCTCATTGATTGAAACATGACTAAAATAATTCACAACTCAGCACTGACTATTGTCTCTGCCAACAACATGATAGAACAAGTAACCCTCACAAAATTACTGGAAGTCACCATAGATGACCAGTTGAAATTTCGCCACCGTGTATTACATGTGGTTAAAAAAACACTTCAAAAACTAGGTACATTATACAGAGTAAAAACCTCCCTCACTGCCATAGACAGAAGATGTATAGCCTCTGCTTTCTTACTGCCGTCTCTCCAGTGCTGCCCCAGTCTTCATTAACCTTCAAATCTGACAACTGTCCAAACTTGAACAATGTTATAATAAAATAGCTAAAGCTGCATAAAATATAACAATAGAAAACACCACGGCAATGCCCTCTGAGAATGTAACCTAGTTAGAACTACCACATCACCTAGCTTTTCCTCAGTTAACTACAATACTCAAATGTTTCTACAAACCAGAAAATTTTGGGATTTAGTAGTCATATCCCTTATGAACTTGGTACAAAACTACTTCCCCAATAGAATTTTATGCTCTAGAGAAAAATCACTAATCACTGCAACCAAATCATCAAATACTGCAGGTGATTCTTTATTTTCAAATACTGTGAACAACCTCCAAATACCACTGAAGTCCATTCAGAATGCAGGCTAATTTAAAATGCAACTAAAACTTCACCTATCAAATCAACGTATCTCTTCCTGTATATTTCCAGTATAAATGTCAGTTACTGTCAGCTTGATCTATAGTCAAGCCATTTCCCTTCAATCAGAATGTTATGCCCCATAGCCAGTCTTCACTAATTCCTAAATAGTTTTACTGGTATCTCCAAACCATATGCACAGCTTTGTGATACTGCCCATCCCCCACTTCTGTATCTCTAATATAAACCTTATGGCAGCTTCATATATAACTATCTGTGAACCTGCTTTATTACCCCTTTTCTTAACTACAATGTTAACATTTTCTACCCTACCTAGTTCCTTCCCTCACCTCAATTTCTAATTACTTATCATCGTGCTCTGTTTTTATTTGATAAACCCTCTAATACACCTTTTCTTATGCAAAATGTTTCGAATCTACTAACGCATAAATGTTTTTCATACTGTAATAGTTGCCTTATAATGAGTGTAATTTAACTAGCAAATAAAGTGGTGTTAATTTATGTTTCTTATTGTCAATTCTTGTATCTTACTGAATATCTCTTTAAAAAATGTTTGTAATACAGTGGAACTTTACACCCCTGGCCTCTGATGAAAAGAGGTTTATAACTAAATACAGCCGGACAAACTCTGTAAACAAAAGCAAAACAGAATAAAAATAGAAACATCATGCATTGGCTGTGGTAGAGGTTGAAATAGGCGTAGCGAATGATTGAGTAAGAGAACGTAGGATTATTGTTGTGAAGAAATACTCTAAGGTGTCAGTGTATGGTTTGTGGCTAGGTAGAAGGGATGTGATGTGAAAGAAGATGGAGAGAAAAATCAGAGTAGTGAGCCAGGAGATGATGAAGGGGAAAAGCAGGGTGTAATAAAATAATAGGGAGGTGGTGGTGAGGGGAAGAATAGAAGTGGTAAGGAAGGGGGGTGGAAATTAATTGGTTTGTAGAGAAAGAGTGATAGTGAAACAGGCTGAAGATATGAAATATCAGTAGAGTATCCTCAGATGAGATGAGGGGGTACACTGTATGGTTGGACTGGTAAGTTTTGAACCAGAAATTGAGCAGGAACAGAACCATGTGTTTCAGACTTTAAAGATTTCACCTGAGGCATTTGTTTAAGGACAAGGGAGATGGAGTGCCAGATTTTACAGCTGTAGGAGGAATAGACATAGTTGTCAGCACAGTTGATTAATTTGGTTATTAGGGGTAGTTTTTTTATCATTTGAGCAAAGTGGCTTGTATGTTTGGTGGGTAATGTTTAAGGATATGAGTTAGGCTAGGGCATTTCTTCAGGTTAGTGAATAAGGTTGTGTGTGGCAAGAAGGTGAGACTGAGTCAGGAAGTGAAACAATTCTAGCCAGTGCTGTTGTAGTGCTACACAGTGGTGAGATCTTTGTCAAATTATCAGCAAACGTGGCTACTGAATTGTATCATTGCTGAAGGAGATGGGTCTGGTTTGCCTGAAGATTAATGAGAACAGGGGCTGCATAGAGGAGGGTTGGAAGAAGGAAGATCGAAGCAGTGTATTTTTCAGGTTGTAATTCAGGTTAAGTAAACCTTTTCATTGGCAGTAGAGGGTAGTTTCCAACTTGTTAAAGTCCTTCCTGTGTTTGAGAAAAATAAGTCCTGGAAATGCTGGAAAAATGAGGTTGTGATTTGTACTGATGAATTGGAAAGATTAAAGCATACATCAGTAGTTTTTTGCTGTTACTGAAAGACATTACAATGGAGATTTCAGGGAAGAATTTAAGCATGAGTGATGGTATGCTTTAATATTGAGCGCTGATGCCATGTTCTTCAGAAAGAGAGAGAAAAATAGGCTTTATAGAAGTGTGCTCTAGTTTTGATCAGGTTATCAGAATGGAGTTTTTAAGGCAGATTACATAACTGATTTGAGCAAAGATACAGCCAGATGAGTAAATGTACTGCTCTCAGATGCAGTAGGTGCTTTTAAGTTGTTAGATAACATCCCCACTAGGAGTGCATATTGGAACCATGAAGCCTGGCCAATGTTGGTGTCTCTAATTAATGCTGCTAAATGTGTAAGGAGAGAGGTTATTGATTGCAGTGTCCCCTGCCATGTTTCAGAATTCTCAGTAAGCTAAGGAGAATTATTACAGTGGGAAGCTGACAATCATGCTACCTTACACACATACAAAGGGCTTAATGTCTCTGTGCTTGGTCCCAGGTGAGTAGAAGTAATACTACGGGCGATATTTCTTGTACAGGACAGATCTTTTGGGATAGGAACTAAATTTATATAAACAATGAGAACAAAGCAGAATATTGATAAGTAAAACTGTAAGCGCAGGGGAATGCAGAAATTCAGAACAATGCATCGTAAGTGAGTTGTTTTTTCCAAACACCTTTATTGAATTATCACTTGCGACATAGGCAAATTTACATTCATATAAAAGTAATCAAACTATATTAACATAACAAACATTATACTTCACATATATTGCTGTATATCATATAACCTAGCCAATATTACATAAATTATTAAATTTCTGCCTTTTTTTTAAAACAAGAAACATCTTTATTAAACCATCACTTACTCCAAAGGCAATCGTACATTTATATAAATGAAAATAAACCGCACCGACACAATCCTAGTTGCAGGCATTTTACATCACAAACCATACTGTCACACACTCAGTTGCAAACACCATCACTTTCATTCTACCCAATCTTTCTCATTCAAATATTACATGCTAATTTAAGTCCTGCTGCCTTTTAGTCCTCATTCTTCCTTTGTATGTATTGTTCCTACAATTCCCATTTTTTTCCTACGTAGTTTGCGCCTACTCTTTTCTAAAGATCTTATTTCCAGTTGTTTTGTCTCTGTTACTATATTCTCTACTTCTAGAGTAGTTGGTTTAGATTTTGATTTCCATTGTCTAGTAATTGCTTTCTTAGTGGCCACCATTACTAGACACAGCAAGGCCTTACCACATCTAGACAATTCTGATTCTGTATCACAGCTGAGAAAAATCATCTTCCGTGTCAGAACAATCTGCCCACCCAGCATCTCTGACAGCGCATCCTGCAGGAAATCCTTAAAGTCCATCAACTCACTACACTCCAAGAAAATGTGTTCCCAATTACCTCTTTCTTCCCCTTCACACCTCCAACATTTACTGTATTCCTGAGGAAAAATTCTCTGGAGTCTACTTGGGGTATAAAAATATGTGTCAACATTTCCAGACAAAAAACCTAAATCTTCCAGATTTTGTTGCAATTTTGGGAGACATGCATATATCCTCTCATTGCTTCTTTGTGAATTGCTTATCCAGTCTGTCTTCCCAATCCTTTCTAACCTCCTCTGATTGATTCTTATAGTTATCACTTTATTTTATATGCTCTACTAATTATTCCTTCTTTAATGGCAGCTTCTGTTGTAGATTCTATTAAAAACTCTAAGTGCTAGTCTTTCGCTTAGTACTCCCCTGTTTCTTTCTCTTTACCTATACTCTGATATCAATCCCTGATAGAGAAGGCAATTTCTAACCTTTGGTAAAAACTCTGTACCCATGAACTACCACATAGGCAGCAATCTACTTAACACCGAATGTGTGATAAGAGACCTTGGGACCCAGGTGGACAGTAGTCTCTCCTTTAATAGTCACATCGCCACAGTAGTCAGGAAGTCCTTCTACGTGGCACACCTCATCATAAAATGGTTCTCATCCAGGAAAAAAGTGGTCATTGCTCCCCTCTACTCGACACTCATTAGACCCATTATAGAGTACAATGCCCCTTTTGAAATGTACCTGACAAGACATCTGCAGCAGCTGGAAAGGCCACAGAAGTACCACACAAAGAAGATTACTGACATCAAACAAATGCCCTACACTGACCACCACAAAAAACTCCAGCATTTCTCCGTAGCATATCGCCTAGTCCGAGGTGATCGATGCCTAACATATAAAGCTATGTCAAACCCAGAGCTGTTGGACATGCTACATCTAAAGAAATCCCAATCCCTCCAAGCTACACGCTTTAGAGACCTAAACCTTATCACCATAATAAACAGGACATGCTGGAGGGATAGATTCCTGTCCCATGGACTTCCCATACTCTGGAACAGGCTACCCATCTATGTCAAGAAGAGTTCTTCATTAGCACTCTTCAATAAAAATCTTGATGAGTGGATGGGAAATAGGAAATGCACCCCGGGGATCACTTCTGTGTCTCTGCTCGACAGTGGCACAGGAAAGTAAATTTCTTGGGCAGCGTAAGCCAGGGAACCTTGTTGGCTAGGCTTACGTAGGCCCTTGGGCCAATAGCCTAGTACCTACCTATGAACCTGCAGTTCAAATAAATTCTTGACATCTTCCCATTCTATCATCTTTCCCTGTCTAGTTATTTGCTCCCAATACCTTGGTTCCTTTGCCGGTTTTCTCCGATAAATTCTGGCACCCTCTTGCCTATTGTCTCTACCCCTAATTGCAGTCATCCCTATCGGCAAAATCTCCTTTCTTCACTCCTGTGTTAGTTTAGTTCTTAGAATACTATCTGCTGCTTTATGGATATAATATTCTGCATGATTATTGTTATTCTCCTTAAAGACCTCCATCCAACATCCCAGTCTATCCTTGTTTCTTGAGCTTCCCCCATGTTTCATCATCATCACTTTCTGCTTTGAATTATAGTTTTCTGCTTGTGCTATGTGTAGGAGTCTTAACTGTGTAGCTCTGAATACTCCTTCAAATTGGGTAATCACAGTCTGCCTTGTTCTACTGGAAGAATCAACTTTATCCCATTTGACTCTTGCCGTCTTCCCCACCCAGATGAAGTCCTTCACCTCTTTATTAATTGCTACCCACAACTTCTCCTCTGGTTGATAAAAATATGCCTGACCTGTGTACAAGACTAAAGGGACTAAAACATTTTAACTGCTTGTATCTTACTATCCATGTCCATATAACAAAGCTTCCATTTTCTCAGTTTTTGTATTATCTTTTGTTTAGTCTTTTCCCACATATGCTTTGCTGCCATGCTAGAATCATTTTTAATCCATACTCCTAAATATTTCATTTTATCATGTCCCCATAAATATGGTTTATTCCTAAACCAGTTCATGTGTGGGTACATAATTTATTGCTATTGCCTTTGTTTTAGCTTCATTAATTTTATATCCCAAAAAGATCAGAAACTGTCTCAAAATGTTCCATAACACTAAGATGTTGTTTTCTGGTTTTATCAGGTACAGAATAATATCATCTGCAAATAAAGCCAGCTTTTCTTGACTACCATACCAATTATATCATTGAATTTCTGAGTCCCTATACCAATTATATCATTGAATTTCTGAGTCCCTTATTTTCTTTGCCAGTATTTCTAAGTATAATGCAAATAAAAGGGGAAGAGGGCACCCCTGCCTGGTTCCTCTGCTCAAGCAGAAATTATCAGAGAGGACCCCACCCATTGTAATTTTCACCTCATTTCCCTCATATATCCTCTTAATCAACTGTATAATTTTTTTCAGGAAATGCAAATGCTTCTATTGTCCTGCACATAACATCCCAGCTTTCGCTGTCAAATGCTTTCTCTGCATTAAGACCCACCAGCAACAGTGGTATTTTCTTACATTCTGCTTGCCTCTGGATTGTCAGTGTTCTGTTAATGCTGTCAGATGTTTGCCTCCCTTCCACAACACCACATTGATCCATATCAGTTTTGGCACTACGTTTGCCATTCTTTTAGCCGTTATAAACATAAACACTTTATAATCATGGTTTAGTATTGAAACGGGCCTGTATGAAGCTGGATCTGATTGATTCTTACCCTCTTTAGGTATTACAGCTTCCATTCCTTTTTTCCAGGATGGTGGTACTTCTCCTCCTTTTAAGATACTGCTAAACAAAACCTTCCAGATCTTTATCAGCTTTTTCCTCCTAGCTTCCAAACTTCCACAAGAATACCATCTAATCTTGTGGACCTTCCTGTAACTTGGTTATACATCACAGTTTTTATCTCATCTGCTCCTATCCTAGCTCTATTCCATTTGTTATCTTTCCTTGATTTTCATATTTCTGTGCTTTATAGAGACACTCATAGAATTTCTGAAAATTTTCTAGCACCTGTACAGGATCTCTTCTTATCTTCTTTGTTATAGGCTGTCTAAGTTTAGTGATAGCCCTTTCTGCTTTCTGTTCCCTGAGCCGTTGTGCTAAAAGTTTTTGTGCACTAGTGTTAATATCAAAAAAACAGTTGTTTAACAGCAATCTTTCTAAGCTTGTTCATATTATCTAGGTAATGCATTATTTTCTACCTGCTGTTCTGCAGTGGATCCTCTTCTTGTTCTTATAAGTGAGTTGTTATGCCTTTGTGGGAGACTACTATTTTGCCTATAGCTTGCCACTAGTGGATTGTAGCACATTGCAACCTAGAAGGAGCAGCCTCTGCTCTTCACATGCTGAGCTGTGAGAATTATTGAGTGAGGTTGAATAAAGCTGACTTGGTTTATGATCAGGCTCGTTCCTGCCCATAAGGCCTCAGTGGGGACTGTTTGTCTCTTTCTGATCCATAATGTCTTGTGGACCATGTGGCTTTTTCCCACATAAAATCTAAGTGGGGACTAGGTTGCTCATTTCTATTCATAAGGGCTTTTTTATGTCCATGTGTTTCATTTTTGTTCATAAGGTCACATTGTGGACCATGTGGCTGTTTTTTGACCATAAGGTTTTTAGTGTAGACCATGTGGTTCATTCCTACCCATAAAATCTTGTATGGAGCATGTGGCCTATTTCTAATTATAAGATCTTGTGTGGATCATTTGGATTATTCCTATTTATAAGGTTTTGCTGTGAACTTTGGTACATTCTTATCCATGTCGCTCATTCCTACCTATAAGAGCTTTGAGGGGATCATGTGACTCATTCTTACCAGTAAATTCTGGGTGTAAACGTTGTGATCATCTCTTAGCCTTAAGGTCTTATGTGGACTATGTGGTTCATTCTTTCTAATAAGGTCTTACATGGATCTTGTGATTCATTCCTACTCATAAGATCTTGGTGTAAGTTACATGTCTCTTTGGGAGAAAATCGGAACACCTGGAAAAAACCCACGCACAAATACAATGGGAGGATGTGCAGACACTGCAGAGAGGGTATCTGAGCCAAAATCCAAACTGGAGTGTCAAGAGCTATGAGACAGTAAGGCTGTGTCATTGTGCTACTGGTGTGTAATTAAGCTCTTTTCTAAGATCTGAGTTAGAACTTTGTCTCAGTTGTTTAGGTAGCACAGTGGTACAACAGGTGCAATTGAGCTATGAGACAGTAAGGCTGTGTCATTGTGCTACTGGTGTGTAATTAAGCTCTTTTCCAAGATCTGAGTTAGAACTTTGTCTCAGTT
The DNA here is from genome assembly GCF_019279795.1 of Protopterus annectens. Lineage (NCBI taxonomy): Eukaryota > Metazoa > Chordata > Ceratodontiformes > Protopteridae > Protopterus > Protopterus annectens. The sequence goes on along the minus strand of NC_056746.1, from coordinate 516,081,711 downwards.
GTTTAGGTAGCACAGTGGTACAACAGGTGCAATTGTCATATCACAGCAAGAGGTTCTCTATTTCGGTTTTCAGCTGGAGTGCCTACTCTGCAGAGTCTGCATGCCCTCCCTTTGCTTAAGTGGATTTTCTCCAGGTGCTCTGGTTTCCTCCCATATTCCAAATATGTGCAGTAAGTGGATATTACACTCTAATTTGCCACATGTGAGAGTATGTGTTCATGTGTGGTATGGAAGAACAACTGTCGCAGGGCTAGCCAGCTTGTGGTGTGAACACTGGCTTTAGATGAGTGTTACTGTTGAAGTGACACCCTAATCCCATGTGCAAAAAATGGGGAAAAATGGTGGATGGTTGTCTCAGTTGTATTTGTCTGGTCTAATTATATACTGTGCATCTCAGTTGTGCTTATAATGTCCGAGTGCAGTTTTGTTCTGTAAAGTCTGAGTAAGGCCTGCACATCTTCGTTATGGTTGGAAGGTTTAAACATAGACATTGTAAGGCCCAGCTGAGCTGTGCTGCCTTATATCTTGCTGCTCTTCTTTGTTTATATATATATATATATTTTTTTTTTTTGCCCTCAGATCAGTTGCTCAAATTGTTGCTGTTACAATAGCTTTTTGCTGCCCTTAGACCATTTTCTAGCCGTCATCAACTTTTGATAATTGCATTTCCCTTTGTACTTTGACAAGTTATTGACAGTAACTATAGGTTCATATGTGAGCACTAGGCTAGCTGCTGTAGTACTTACCTATAGGTAAGTACTAGCTAGCTGCCCATTTGGACCATTTTAAATCTAGCCAGTTCCTGTTTGTGCTCAAAATAACCTATCCCATTTAGTTATAGATTGGTCTTAAACATCCCATGGTTGATAATTATATATATCCCCTAATAAGAATAACTGAGGTTATACAGTAAATAATTTGAGGGAACCCTTGCATGGGATAAAACATTTAAGAGTTACATCCACCTATTAGTAGTACGGGGGCAGTCCTGGGGTAAATTTTCTGTTTCCTATCCATAGACCTAAGTTGCGCTTGAAAACAGGGATGGACTTTGTTCTTATGCGACTGGGAAATTGGTTCCACAGCACCGGTATCCTCTGCTAAATGTACGTGTCCCACCAAACTTTTCTGTTAATGTTGCAGAAGAAGTTTAGATCCCCAGACCAAGTATTTCTGATGCCATTTGACTAGCTGCAGTGTTGTAAATCCATCCACAATGGGTCAGAGGATGCTTTATATGTAGGATGCCAAGTATAGTGATAGAGCTTTGAGATGGTCCATGTAGGACATGTTGTTTAGGGCTTGTATCATTTTAGTAAAGTATCTCTGGGGGCATTCCAGTTGTTGCATGTGTCTGGACAGATTCATTCCAAAGGGACATTATATTCAATGATTGTCCTAATGAAGACTGAGTAAAGACAGACAATGACATCCCTAGATCTAGGCACAATCTCTTTGCTTATAAGCTGTGCAATATATAAGGACTTTCTTAAAAGGATAGACACATGTTGGACAAAAGTTAGGTCACTATCTGCATAAGTTCCCAAATCCTGAACAACTGGGTCAACTCTTGGGGGCATTTGTCATTGTGGTAGCTGCCTGGGGTAGATGACTTCCCAAAGGATACAATCATACAGTTTTCGGTATTTGGCCTCAGACCATGATTTTGACACCAGTTATTTATTTGAGACTAATCTTCCTGCAGAATTGCCAAGTCATTTGGAGATTCATTCATGTGCAAACTTATTCAGTCATTGCCCTTTCGTTTTTGGCTTTTACTTCATAAAGATAGATGCTGAACAGGAGATGTCCCAGCACAAAACCATGGGGGGCTCCACTGGTGACTGGTCTCTTTATGGAGGTAACTTCCCTATTTTGATTATCTGCATCCTATCTGTTAGCCAATCGGCAATCCAGGAGGTGACATAGGAGTTCATTCCTAGTTTTTTTTAGCTTTTCTATTTTGCGTGCGTAGGGTATTGTTTCAAAAACTTTGGCCAGGTCAAGGTATGCAGTGTGTGTACCATTCTGGTTTCATCTATTGCTTTGATAACATTTTCAAAGAATCCACCAGGTTGAGTAAGCATAACCTGCCCTTGACAAATCCAGACAGAGACAGGTCTATTGTTTGGAGGTTCCCTATGTCCTGACTGATTAATTGCATGATTTTGCATATGAGACTAATCAGACCTATTGGTCTGTAATTGCCTGGGTCTATGGAAATTCCCCTTATGCAGCTGAATGACTGTAGCAGTTCTCCATTTGCTTGGTACAAAACGTGTATGGAGGCTAAGATTGAACAGTGTTGTTAGGGCTATGGCTAAATTGTGCTTTGTGCAATTTAAGATGCATCCAGGGATATTGTCAGGACTCAATACAGTTTTTTAAGCTTTTGATAGCAATTTTAGGACTTGGTCTTGTGTGATAGCTATATTTGGGTGCATCCAAGCATGTGGCAATCACGTCTAATAAATCCTTGAATCAAACATTTTGTGGCATCTGAGCCTATTAACTCTTTGAAGCTTGTGTTCTGTAGTCCCAGAGCCAACTTCTTTTCATTCTTTTGGTAGTGATCAAGCCTTAAAGACTAAAGTGTGTGGTGTGTGGCCATTGAACAGACCTCCAGATGTGCTATTGGTGGCGTCTGAGCCAGCAGTACTAGAGTAACACTTTATGTAATTTTTAACAGTTTGTTCAGACTTCATTTTGTTGGCATTTTATTGAATATGTGTATTGAATTCTTACTAAAATAACTGAGTATTGTACCAAACTATAATAGCCTAGTACTCTTGGATCTTACTGTGTTTAATTGATACTACATAGCTCTTGGGTCCTCACACAGTAATACAACAGTGTTGTTGTTATACTAAATTTGTGTGCTGTATCAAACTATAGCTGTATACTTCCTTGGGGTGAAGACAATATTATGTAATTTATTCCTTGCAGGTTGAAGTAGTTGTTGCATTAGTGTTGGGAAATCTTCCCTTCATCTGACTACATTGGTTCAGTGGGTTATTTCAGCTCTTGATAATTTGTCCCACCTGGGAAACATGGAAGTCCAGTCTAACACTATCTGTTCTGGTGCCAGCTTAATTGCTGTTGGTATTCTGAAGCAATGCAGGAGGTGCCTTATGCTCACCAACAACCAGCTAGTACTACTAATGGACCAACATGGCATGGTTTGTGAGAGGAACAGTTATTTCTGTAACCTGTATGCCACCTTCGCACTTAGAAAGATGGTCAATAAGTAATACATAAACTCATCTATACCTCCACAATATCAAACTAAATCTACCCACACTGAGGGTATAAAAAAATCACTCCTTGTCCAGGGCCTCGGCCATCCACTAACACAGCTCCACCATACTTGCATCAGCTTCAGCAAAGCAACATACTACAAACCACCCACTGCCACCAAGTTTGCACGTTCAAATAGAAATGTCCTTGTAATTGATGACTACAACCATTATCAGGTGCACTAACTGTACACTTAGTAGGTTAGATACAGACAAGATGATTTTCCTGGTCCTGGATCTGTAACATCATGAGGGCCTCTGCATTCCCTCACAAGCAGGACAAAAACTCCATTATGACCTGATGTTGGTTCATGCATGTGTGCATGACCCGGTTCAGCTGTCAACCGAGGCAGAAATGTAGAGAAAGGCATATCGAAATTCACTGTACATGTGTCAAATGCAAACCTAGAATGATTACCAGCTACAAAGAGGAGATAAATAACTGTAACAATTCATAGGAGGTTACTAGGCTAGAGGCCTTTACAAGCCTAGCCATGTTAATCCCAAGTATTGGATTGACTAAATAGCTGTTATTTTTTTTTCTAGCCATTCTCTGACTCCAGTGTTTGTTGGCCATCAGCCCCCTTCCTGGCCACGCGATCTGTTCATTCCCTATCACAAGGATGAGGGTTAACCAGGAGGGCCCATCATTTAGACAACCTTTAGAAGTGGTTTAAATGTTTTTTTTTTTTTTTTTTTTAAAGTCCTACTATGCCTGTAGACGCTGGCTTGCAGAGGGGGACAAGCAATGGTCTGCCACTCTGTTTCTTCCTCATTTCCACAAGAGACATTGTCAGTAAGCAGCCCCACCTTCCTAGTATGGACTGGAGAAATTGCACTTCCCCTTGTGCCCCTCAAGCACCCGCTATCCTGCCCACTCACTGGAATAGGTGAGCGGGCCATGCCTCTTCACCGCTGTCCCTCTGTGCCTGGTTCCTCCTGTGCCAGGGCCACTAATCGAACACCAGTGACTTGAGTTGCAATAAGGCTCTGTTTCTCCGTGCAACAGAACCAGTCTAACTATTGACTAAGTAGCTGTTCTTATTCTTGGGGGTATCAAGTGTGTGTCAGCCTGAGATTAGATGATTGACAGCCTAAGGATGGGCTAGTACCTTTCGTTCCATGTGGAATCCATAAAACTGGCATGAGGATAAGGCCGGTGATTGTATGAGGGGAGGTCATGCTTTGGAGTTTTGCAAAAAAATCTTTTAAGTTTTATTGGCAGGGTTCTTTGAATTACCCTTAAATATAGGTGCAGCTTGCCATATTAATTCCCTTTGGATCTGCAGGCTGATTACATTGCACTTAATGTTTTAGTCATTTTGCTTAATGCCACTATTTCTTTAAGTACCTCTGGAGTCAGGTTGGACTCCTTCACATCAGATGTAGTAATTATTGTAGTAATTTGTTTTTCCAGGATAGCAATAATTTATTTACTTATTTTCCATGCAGTGAGCCAGAGTTCATATGAAAAATTTCAAATAAAAAGGTGAAAAGTGAAGCCCATCAACTACAGTACAGGGCAGGCACATACTTTTATTCCCAGATTGGTAATAGGAAATTTAATGAGCATAGCATGCTGAAACTATAGACACTCAGTACCTGTGATCCAAATTTAGTATGTCTGGCTTTCCAACATGATGCCTAGTTGTAAATTGATAGCCTGATTATTTAAAAACAGTAAGTAAACAGTAATAATAATGCGTGTGTGTGTGTGTGTGTGTGTGTGTGTGTGTGTGTGTGTGTGTGTGTGTGTGTGTGTGTGTGTGTGTGTGTGTGTCACCATGGTCAATAAGTAGAGAAGTCCTGTGTTACTTCAGTTTTAAAACAAAGATGTCAGTTGACATCTGTTCTTAATTCTGATACAAATGGTCAATTTCCTCTACCAGATCCAATTTCATTAACAGAGTTGCCAAAAAAACAACATTCATCCCCAATGCAATATGTTCCTTTCTACTCCAGCTGACATTCTTTAAAATGATAAAGAAGAGTAGATAACATCTGTTAACATTTTAACAGCTACTTGAGAGACAGATTTGTAATTTTGAGTCCTCTAAGTACAAGTGGCACTGCCCAGTTAGAGTGAAGCTATTCTGTTGCAAGAATTCTTTAACTGTTTCAAGAAACTGCTCCCCCCAGTGGAAATGTTTCATGATGCAGGGATCATCACAACTTGCCCTGTTCATCAGGTGAATCACTTGATTCCTTTCTCCCAAAAATATATTTACCTGGTTTTATAATAAACAGAATTCACAGTGTGACAAAACTAAACTGTTTTACATGAGTCTAACTGCTTTGACTAATGAATAAAAAATCTCACCATTGTTATTTTAATACAGGGCATAGAAAGTGAGGAGTGATGCCATATTAAGCAACAGTGCATTGTTTAACTAATAGTTCAGAATACGTTGTCATTTTTGTATGTGTAAGGGACTCCCGTTCCAGAGAAGTAAGCAGCTCCCACCATTTGGTAAAGAAGTCTGCAAGACAGCCATGGCATTTATGTGATATTTGGAGTGAGTTTACCTCTGTGGGACTGGCTGCCTTCATGTGCTACAGGGACTTGTCGCATTGTATTGTTGCTACTAAATGCCAGTTAAAATTGAGTATGGACATCTGTGATGAGGCTGTGTTATTATATTGTTGGTAGGGCAGCATGAATGATGGGGGAGGGACTGCATGGGTAATGGGATGGGGGAGTTGGGCAGTAGTACTGAACCATAGAGTACAAAGAGAAAAAAATCTGGCTATACCCTTGAAAGGATCATATAGCTCAGTTTTGTTCATTAGGTCTGAGTACAGATCAGGTCACTCCGCATTTCTATCTACTTAAACTGGCAAGAACCTGTTACATTTGGATACTCAGTGGGAGGGATACTTAACATATCATGAATCTTAATTTGCAGTCTGTTATAATTTTTTAGCTTTAGTATTTAAAATGACCTTTCAGTGCCCCGACTATAGTGAAAACACTGCCATTACTTATCTTACACAGGTGACCAGTGGGTACTGGGTTAAATGTCACAGCTGACTTTGTGCACGGAATGGATGAAATGTGTTGTATTGAATTTATATTGTGCTGTCAGTCTTTTTGTCATACATAATTGTCCTCAGGAAGCCTGTGGTTGTTTTGGGAAACATGAATTTACCAACAGTTTTAAATCGCTGCTTACTAATGCTTTATAATGAAGCCTTGTTAACCTGAGACCAGCAGATGGTTAGGACTGCTGTATATACACTGCTTGCATGAATCTGATGAGTTGCATCCTCTTGTTTATAAAGCTACAGTCTTAATCCCTCTTCATTGGCCCTACTTAGTGACTAACATCTGTAGGACATGTCTCGTTTTCTTTTCTGTCTTTAATTAGTACAGGTAGCTATTTTTACTGTGGAGCATAAAGAGGTTAAAATATTCTTAAAGATTAAAAAAATTGCATTTACTAATTAACACAGCTGCAGATTCTATACACTTGAAGTAAATGTAATCATAAATCATGTCTACATTACAAACTGTTTACCAGTGTGACATGTCAGAATGTCAGGCCCAGGAGATGAAAAGGGTGCAGGATGTTCCACCAGACAGGGTACAGACTGTTCTTCTGAGTGAGGGGTGTATAATGTTCAGCTGATAGATGAGGTGTCTTTGATGTTCTGCCAGGGGTTGTGAGTCTAGCATGTTATGCTGGGGCATGGACAGGTACTGAATGTTCTGTTGGGGGTTGTGGGATACAGTGTGTTTTGCTGGGGTTAAGAGATACAAAATGTTCTACCAGGAGGTGGGATATATGTGTTCTGATTAGGGAACAGAATATTTTGTCAGTGACAGAGAAAAATTGACAGAAGGCTGAGAGGTACAGGATGTTCTGTCAGATCTTGGGTGGGTCTGGTGGAGGTGAGAAGTACAGTTTTCCTATAGGAAGTGATAAGAAGCACAATACCCTAATGCCGACACGGGGGATTGCACAATGTTTTGCTGGAAGCTGAAAAAGGCCCAAAATTATTTTTTGGCTGGATGTGATGAGGACTGGTGATATGAGTAATATAGGATGTGTCTTGCTGGGTGGGAATGGGCTGAGGAGCTGGGAAATATTCTACTAAGTGGCTAAGGGAATTACAGAATGCACTTTTGTGGGCACAGGTTCGGGGCTCAGGGAGTTCTTTTGAGGACTGAGGGGGTTTCAGGCAAATTTGTTTTTATTTTATAGTTAGTGGGCAAACTATAAATGGTCCATCTGTTTTCAGACAAGAACTTGTTGCCTTGCATACATAATCAGAGCCATTAGAAATGCATTAGACATATATTACATGTGTATAAGGATTACAAGACTACATTAGCAAGGAGCCTAGCATGCATTTGCTGTATCTATGATGGTCCTTTTGCATATTCACAAAAAGAACATCATCAGAATTATTAGATCTAAGGATTTAAACTTTGCTTGAGACTTAAATAGGACATGTTGGAGAAGGAGAGATGTGCATCTCAGGGAACTCCATTTTCTGGAATAGGCTTCCCATCCATGTGAAGCAGAGCCTCTCCATAACCCTATTCAAGCACAGCCTGGACCAGTGGATGGAAATCAGAAATTCACCCATTATTTGACACCTGTAATTCTGATGGACAGAGGCAGCCATTACAAGATGCTCTAACTAACATGCCCTCCTTAAAATGACCTGTAAGGCACAATAATTTGTGTACTACGTTTGCATTGCATGGCTAGGGTTATAAAGACCCCAGTGGTGGTTAGCCTAGTATACACCTATGAACCTATGAAAACACCTGGCTTATCTAAACTACAGTCAACAAAATCTTCTGATTTCCACACTTCCCAAAACTGAGCACCATTGCCTTATCTTGCAGAAAGGTGGATTCCTGTAACTGCACATGCCACTTTACTTACTGTAACTTTCAACTTTGGATAACTGTCATTGCCCTCCACTATGGCCCACGTACAGTAACTTTTTAGGATCTTGCCCTACAATCTGCAAAGTTCATAGGTAGGTACTAGGCTATTGGCCTTAGGGCCTGCATAAGCCTAGTCAAAAAGGTACCCTGGCTTTCGCCACCCAAGAAGATTATTTTCCTGTGCCCTTGTCACGCAGAGCCACAGAAGTGATCCCCGGGGTGAATTTCCTATTTCTTATCCAATCATCAAGATTTTTTCTTGAAGAGTGCTAATGAGGAGCTTTGTTTGATATAGATAGGTAGTTTGTTCCAGAGTATAGGAAGTCTGTGGGACAGGGATCTATCCCTCCAGCATGTTCTGCTTATTGGGGTGACAAGGTTTAGGTCCCTAGAGCATGTAGCTTGGAGGGATTGGGATTTTTTTAAGTGGAGCATGTCCAGCAGCTCTGGGTTTGACATAGCCTTGTATGTTAGGCAGAGATCACCTCTGAGTAGGCGATATGCAACGGAGTAAAGCTGGAGTTTTTTGAGATGGTCTGCATAGGGCATCTGTTTGAGGCCGGTAATCCTCTTTGTGAGGTATTTCTGCAGCCTTTCCAGTTGTTGTAGATGTCTTGTGAGGTACATACCAAAAGGGGCGTTGTACTCTATAATGAGTCTAATGAGTGACGAGTAGAGGGGAACAATTACCTCTTTTTTTCCCTGGATGAAAAATCTTTTGTGGTGTGCCACGTAGAAGGATTTCCTGATTACTGTGGCAATGTGATTATCAAAGGAGAAACTACTGTCCACCTGTGTCCCAAGGTCTCTTATCATACTTTCGGTGTTAAGTAGATTACCATCTGTGTGGTAGTTCATGGGTGCAGAGTTTTTATCAAAGGGGATGACACGGCACTTTTTGGCATTGAGCTTGAGGCCTTGGCTTTGACACCAGGCATCTGTCTCAGTGTGGCCCTTTTGTAGGATGTCCACATCATTAGGAGTTTCGATTATGGCTCCTAGTTTACAGTCATCTGCAAACTTCATTAGCCAAAGACCTTCTCTGTTAGCCTGTACTTCAGAGAAGTAGATACCAAACAGGAGAGGACCCAGGACTGAGCCCTGTGGTACGCCACTTGTCACTGGTCTGAAGTCGGATTTGGAGTCTGCTACTTTCACAGCGTGGGTTCTGTCAGTGAGCCAGTTGGCAACCCATCTTATGACATAGGGGTTTATACCTAGTTTAGTGAGTTTATCTATAATTCCTGAGTGGGGGAATGGTGTCACAAGCCTTGGCAAGATCTAGATAGGCTGTGTGAACCATCTTACCCTCTTCTATGGCTTTGGTGACTGCTTCAAAGAAGTCTATCAGGTTTAGGAGACATGATCTGCTTTTTACAAACCCAGACTGGGTGGTGTCCAGAGTTTGGAGATTACCAATGTCTTTGTTTATAAGTTCCATGATGATACATTCCATCGCCTTGCAGACCAGGCTTGTCAGGCTAATGGGGCAATAGTTCCCGGGGTCTGTGGTGGCTCCCGCTTTGTGGAGTGGGATAACCGTCGCTGTGCGCCATTCAGTGGGCACAAAGCCTGAGGTGAGGCTATGATTGAACATGGTACTTGGGTGAGGTGCCAATTTGTTCTGTAGTTCATGTAGAACACAGCCTGGGATGTTGTCAGGTCCCATGGATGCTGTGTTCTTGGCTTTGAAGAGTGTGTTTTTTACCTGTGCAGCCGTGATTACAGGAACTTTGCATTCTTCCGGTATAGAGATGGGCCCTTTAGGGGGTGAAATGGGGATAAAGATAGCACTGAACCTATTTGCCAGGATGTTGGCAGTATCAGTTGGTTCTGTATATTTAGTGCCATTGTGCTGTAACTCAGAGCAGGTCATTGAGATTCTTGACATTGCTATATAATGCTTTGTGGTTGTCTTTAGAATCTGTGGCGATTTTGTTTTCATAACTAGCTTTGGAGGATTTTATGAGGGATCTCAGCTTCTTACTGAGGCTGACCAGGGAATTGCTCCAATCATGGGATTTTACTCTTTTTTGCAACAGTTTCTTTCTTCTGTTGTAGAGTTGGTTTATGGCAGGGGACCACCAGATTGGCTTCCTTTTTTTGGAGGATAGCATCTTGGTTCTGTTAGGGATAGCATGACCCATGCTCTTGTGTAAATGCTTATAAAGTGCATTTGTGTAGGATTCAGCAGTCGTACCTCTGTTGTCCATCTACATGGGTGTTGTGAAGTTTGCCACTTCTGTCTTAAGAAGTGCGAAGTTGGCTTTGGAAAAAATTTTTACAGTGGTTTCCCTAATGAGGGGTGGGGGCGGGATGTGGATGTCTAGGGTGATTAGCTTGTGGTCGGATCTGAACAATGACAAACTGACCTCTGATGTGGAACAGTGGTCACCCATGTTGGTAATGACCAGGTCTAGGATATTGCTGCCCCTGGTGGGGTGTGGATAAGTTGATCCAAGGCAATGGAATTTATGAATTCCAGAAAACATTGAGCAAAAGAGTTGGTACATGAGTAGTTTTCCCAGTTAATGGTAGGGTGTTGGGTTGTACCCTAATATTTTCCAGTGTATCAAGAAATGAGGAGTGGGAATCCTGGGACATGGTGGGGGATCTGTAGAAAGCTACAGTTTGGATTGCGGTCTTACCCAGAGTTAGTTGCACGGGGATAATCTCGGATGCATTATGCTGAGCAACTAGCCTGGAGGTGTTGATATCCTTATTGAATATGGACACGTCTCCGCCCTTAGTGTTTCGGTCCAGGTTAGGTGGCCAAAAGGTGTAATCCTGAAGAGTCTCTTACCTTTCTAAGACAACAAATTTGTTCTACCAACTGGTGAAAAAGAGTTTCAGGAAGATTGCTCCTGCTAACTAGAATCACGTTCCTGACAAAAGTCTGAACACACAGGATTTCACCTTTCTTCCACCAGACAAAATTTCCTTGAGTCAAACGAGAGTCCTAAATGTAGTACAAGACAGCTCTCTTCCATCAGCTCTCTGCCTTCATGTTTAACATTTCGTTTCAGGAAGATTGCTCCTGCTAACTAGAATCACGTTCCTGACAAAAGTCTGAACACACAGGATTTCACCTTTCTTCCACCAGACAAAATTTCCTTGAGTCAAACGAGAGTCCTAAATGTAGTACAAGACAGCTCTCTTCCATCAGCTCTCTGCCTTCATGTTTAACATTTCCCTTCCAGCAGTTATCTGCCTTCAAGATCTGAAACTAATGGCATTTACTAGCTTCATGGTGACCCCTTAGAGTGCAGTGGAATCAGCTGATATAATGGATGTGCCAATGCAAATTTCCAAGACGTGCAAGCAGCATCTCTTGTGGTAGACTCAAGAAAGCAACCTTTCTTTGGGCAGACCCTTCCAATCCCCCTGTCCTTTTGGTGTCTGTGAAAATAGATGTTTCTACTGTGGGTGGGTATGCTATGGGCATTATTTGGGCATGTGGTCCAGGGCACATAGTCATTTCAAGAAGTCAGTGTGTACATTAATACCCTGGAAATGATGCAGATAAACACAAAAGCCAGAATAACTAGCTGGATTGAACTCGCTTTAAGTAATGCAGGCTGCAACTCACCACACAATTGTAGAATGCAGAATCCACTTTATTAACTTCAGAACATAAAAATCCAAGGATGAGCACTTTCGTCCAGAAAGATCTAGACTTCATCAGACAATTTACCCCACATAGTTACTTCCTTTTTATACAGTTCAAACAGGAAGTTCCACCCAATTATTAACTAATTAATTATGCCATTAAAAGCACAATATTTACAGTCACTGACCTTAAAAAGCAGACAAAGCATACAAACTGAAAAAAAATTAATGGAACTCACCACCCTAAAACATACTATATATAAATACTGATTCATAAAATTACAACGTACAATAAATATATTTAAATATGTGGAATATGTTAAAACAATAAATATTTGTGTAATTAAATACTAAAAACTAGATAAAGTAGAAAATGTTTAGAGAAATAAATACCAAACACACATTAACATAATAAATACTGAGCATATTAATTGTTTAAAATAATTAAAATACATAATGGAGAAGTATATTTTATCTTTCCAATGCCTTCAGTTTTAAAATAGGGCAAATGGAAATATGCTTATTCAGGCCTGGCCAGTTCCCAGCATTCAAACGTAATTGCCAGCATAATTCTCTTTTCTCAAGTAATAGTGACCATATACCACCCCTCATGTTGGTATTGATGTTATCTATAATAAAAAATTGGAACTTATGGTCATTATACTGCAATACATGTTTGCTAAGAGAATTAGTTTCTTTTTTATTCCTTATGTCGTATAGGTGTTCATATATGCGATTTTTTAACTTTCTATCAGTCTTGCCTATATAAAAGCAAGAACACCTGGTGCACATGGCACAGTAAATCACTTTCTCCCAGTTGCAATTATATTTTTATTGATTCTGATTTCACTTTTATTAATATCAAAAATATTGCCTTCTTTTATGTAACTGCAATAGTTACATCTACCACATTTGTTCATAGACCCAAACCTGTGGTTTGAATAAGAGTTACTGCTCTCAAATATGTTTTTCATGTTTTTGCCTTTCCTATATACCATAATAGGTTGTGGTCCTATTAGTGGTCTGATGTTCTTACCACGTTTCAAACTAGACCAGTTTTTTGTTAAGATGTTTCTTAGTATGTAACTATCTTGAGTGAATACAGTGATGAAAGAAGTCTTATAATCACTCTTACTTGCAACAATGTTAGTTTCTTGATTACGGATGGAAGGACCACTGTCAATTGTATTACAAGAAAGTAAAGGTACATAAAACCCACGTTCTTTCTTGTTAACCACTTCAACCACTTCAACCATTATATCACTAACAAACTTACAAGGGTAGCCTCTTTTCTGAAACATATTTTTCAAGTTGTCACATCAGATACCATACGGGCTGCACGCACGAGCTGTCCCTTAACTGTTGCTTTCTTTTGTTTGACTGGGTCTGTGCTAGAAAAGTGCAGTAGTGAGTTCGAATATGTGCTTTTCCTAAAGATTTTTGAAACAAACCTCTTATTTTCATAATCCTTTTCCAATAAGATGTCTGAAAAGGAAATTTTGTCAAGGTCTCTGGTATAGGTGAACTTAATTCTGTGGTGGTTCCAATATAGTTTATAAAGTAATCAATAGCATCAACAGGTCCATCCCACAGAACAAACATATCATGTAAAAACCTGATGTAAAATTTGATGTGCTCAAAGTAACATGAAGGAAAAAGAAATTTCTTCTCCCATTGCCTAACTACAATATTTGCATATAAACCACCACATGCAGACCTCGTAGCCACCCTTTCTTGTTGTAAGTAAATTTCTTTGTTGAACAGAATGAAATTATTTTTAAGGAAATTTCTATCAATTTTGAAAAGACCAAGACCTGGAAGCATGAGATATCTTTTTCATATAAGAAATCTATAAACCACTCCAAACCAGTTGTGTGAAGTATGACTGAATAAAGGTCCTTAATGTCTACAGTAATAAAAGCAAAAGTGTCCTTAAAAGGTATTTCATCTATAGCTTGTAGGAAGCTCCATGAATCCTTGCAGATATGTGTTTCACTCAATATGTATTCTTTTAACTTGTTCAGATATCTTTCAAGGGGATGGGTAATGGACCCCTTGGAGTCCACAATGGCATGGGTGGTTGGCTAAGATTTTTATGCAATTTCGGCAGTCCAAACATGATTGATATTTTAGGGTAGGGAACAGACAGAAAATTAAGCACATCAATAGAAATTAAACCCTCTATAAATAAATCTTGGACTTCATTCCTTATATGCTGGTAAGAGGTGTTCAGTTTATTAATGGATGATTTTAAATATACTTTTCCTTCTGGAATACAAAGCATTTTGTTGTTATAATCCTCATAGTCCATCAGGACAACATCTCCACCTTTATCAGGTTTCATGATTCTAATAGTTTGTGAAAAGATTTTTATTTTGTCCGTTACCTTTTTCTCATTCATGTCAGAGTTCCTACTAGAAAGCTTAGAGTTACATATATCTAACTCACATATGTTCTCAAAAAGTTGGACAATGGGATGAAGTCGGGGATTATATGTACTTGAGATGGCTAAAGGGTTGACAAAGGAACCAGGTGCAGAATTTTTAAACAGTATGTTCAGCTTCAGCTTTCGTGTATACATTCTTAAATCCATAAGGGTATTAGAAACATCCAAAGGGTGTGGGGGTACAAAGGTGAATCCTTTGGAAAACAAATCACAATGTTCAGTATTTACAGCAACGCTGGAAAAACTATACACATTAAAGTCACCTAAGGTGTTGATAACTATGTGGCAAGGTGGAAGTAAATGGTCCATGTCATCACTTAAATTATTTGCTGGTGAATGCAATAAGTTAAAGTCACATTTACACCTTAGAAATGATGATTGTCCTGACATTGTAGGCATTCCAGGAGTCCCTTCCTTCACATTGCCGTTTTCATCCACTTTGACAGCATGGCTGTGGTATGCTATATCAACAAACATGTTAGAACTTACTTTTATTGCTATTACTGAGAGACTTTGAGTTTGGAAATGGACATTTCTTTCCATCCTCCTCCTAGTAACATCTCACATTCTGGATCAGGACAATTGTCTTCTGTAATACTAGATCTGCATTGTCAGTTTTCATCTTTGTCACCATCCCCACTCATCTTCTCAGAGCTGATGGCACTATCTTATGCATGGTTTCCCAGTAAAAGTAATTTAGGATGGTATCTTGCCTTTCACAGACTTTCAGAGATCTGGATTGAGGTCCTTATTAGTAGCTAGAAAGTATGGATAAAGGAGAATGCCAGGAAGGTCTGGAAAAGTTTAGGATGCCAGACTTAATAAATTCAGCTGAGTTTATGCAGATGAAATGGCCAATGCACATCTGGCATTGTAGTGAGTACATAACTTTTGATCTGATGTTGTCCATTTCATTATGCCTCACTACTGCGTCTACAGATCTGACCTTGTGTTGCACTCTGCCTTTTCTCCAGACCTATGAACTGAGCCTCAAGCTCCACCCATAATGCCCTAGTCCTTCTATAACCTCTCAGATCTTGTTTGCTGCCTTCCAGAAAAAAAGCCCCAAAACTTTTCTTTGCACTCTTAGGAACTAGCCACTACCGGAACGGTAGATCTGTTGCTGCGGGAAAGATTAACTGGCTGGCACGGAGACAGACTCCTGCTTGTGTCACCCATGGCAATGTCAGAATGAACACAGTCCTCATATCCAGGATTTACACAGAGATGGAACCCTCTCGGAAGCTTGTTTTCCCAATCAGAACATTCAACAGCAAAGCACTGCCTTTTTGACACATTTCCTGTGCTTCGACTATAGTTTTATCCAGATTACCATCCTACTGTTGGGTAAGCAGTAAGCCCTTTCCTCCAAATCCCTCTCCTACAACGTTGGTAATCTAGGAATAAAAATCATAATAAACAGTGAACAGAAAAATGAAGAAGCAACCACTTTCCCCACTTCAGTCAATCATTCTAACAACATAAAGCACTGGTGACTAACAACAAATGAGTTGCTACAGCCATGAGTAAATGTGCTGATGAAGTTACATTGTTAATGAAAAACGCGGAGAAGTAGTTCAGCATATTCGGTGGATTATTGTGCTTTTGGATTTAATAAAATCTGTTCCTGTGGCTCGTGGCTCCTGGTGCTTCTGTTTTCTATTGTAGTCAAGTTTTTTCTCGAGGCACTCATTCTTCCAGGGAATCTGATCATACCCATTGTGCAAGGAGGCCATGAGGGTTTGGGAATGGGTGATCTCTTCAAACCACTTTCTCTTTGCAATGCATATTCCAGGAGAGTCTAACGTTCTGGCAGACAGACTGAGCAGATCGTTGTTATGCCCACATAAGTGGCCCCTGAACTAATCAGTAGCGAATCAGATATTCAGCTATTGGGGCCAACCTTGCTGTGACCTCTTTGTCTCTCCCCTGAACAAGTGCAGCAAGTACTTCTCTTTGATCCCCACACTGGCGGAGTCCCCCAGGGACACTCTAGTCCCTGACTGGCCCTTGGTTCTCCTGTATGCTTATGCTCCAGTTACCGTAATCACCAAAGTCTTACAGAAGGCCAGCAGGTTGGCACTCTGATCCTCATTGCCCCTTTCTGGCCTTGTCAGGTATGGTTCCCCTTCCTGCGATCTCACAGCAAGTATCCTCCATGGATACTGGATCCCAGGGAGGATCTAATTTCCCATCTGTCGGAACTTCAGACCCCCCCCAGTCTCCAATCCCTAAGAGTAACCGTTTGGTTTCTCCACTTCCAGTGGTTCTGCAAAAGTCCAGGCTAGCCTCCCTTTTTCAAGAGATTCTACTTTTTTTCTCAGAGGTCTTCCACTAAAAAGGTGTATAATAGTAAATGGAAGAGATTTTTCCATTTGGGCATCAGAACGGAATATTGATCCCTTTTTCCGCCTCTGTTTCAGGTATTCTTATGTTTCTATGTTCACTTTTCCACCATAAAGTTACAACTAGCAGCTATTGCAAATTTTTATGTAGGGAAAGGCAACACTCATTTCTCTTCCCTCTCAACATCAAGGTTTTGCAGGGCTTTCATGAGAGGAGTCCTTCATTTTAGACCTCCAATAAAAGATTTGTCTCCTCCTTGAAATCTCACTCTTGTACTTCGAGGCCTTACTCAGAAACCTTTTGAACCTGTGAGCTCATGTGACTTAAAATGCTTGTCTTGGAAGACTGTTTATCTAATGGCCATTACTTCAGCAAGAAGAGTGTCAGAATTACAAGATTTATCTTCCCAGCCACCTTACATTATCTTCTTGAAGGATAGAGTCTCCCTCAGAATGAACCCTTCCTTCATACCGAAGGTTGCCACAGAGACAAATATTAACCAGAGCATTCACCTGCCTGTATTCTTCCAAAATTATTCCAGTAGGGGCGAATATATGCTGCATACATACAGTTGTGTTTCTGTCTACATAGAATAAAACCACATAGAAAATCTGAGCAATTGTTCATCTCTTTTTCACCAAATAGATTAGGTCAGACTGTATCCAAAATTACCTTAGCCAAGTGGAGTACTGATTGTATTTCTACTGTCTCTTCCCTGCATGGCATGCAACTTCACTATCCTCTTAGAGTTCATTCTACCAGGTCCATGTTTACCTCGTCTGTTTTCTCGGCAAGAACTCCTATCAATGAAATTTGCGCAACAGCAACTTGGTCATTCCAAATCTCATACGTTTGTCTCTCACTATAAGTTGGACATTATTTCTAGAAACAGAGCATCCTTTGGCTCCATGGTGCTCAAGCATATCCTTCCTTGAGAGCCACCCTGGGTTTACGTAGCTGGGGTCTCTAACCCAGTAGTGAGGCATAATGAAATGGACAACATCAGATCAGAAGTTATGCACTTACCATAACTTGACATCTGTTTAAACAAATGTACTGCTATTTTGTTAATCACTGTTGAGTTGACTGCTCAGGAGGTTCAAAACACTGGTAATTGTTAACCATTGGAAATCACTGCTAATGCAGATTCATAAGTAGACATAGTTTACAAATATTTAATGGTGTCCACCTCCCAAATTATCCTGTCCCACCAGTGAGTCTTGTTTATTTGTTGGGATGTTGTATGTTTGGATTTGATAAGTCTGATAAGGGAGGACCACAGTGGTAATATGACTTTGGTGGATCTTGAAGATATTACCTTGGAAATTATTGGAGCCAGATAGGCCTTCTGGTCGTCCGCATAAGTATGTGGGTCTTTTATGACCATATCTGTTTGAAGACGAGGTCAAGTTATTACCATATGAGGTGGGAACATTTTTTTTTTTTTTTTTTTACTCAATGCTACTATACTACACTTTTTTGCATTTAGCTTGGGAACATTTTCAAAACTGTGTTTGTGTATGCCTGCAGCGATTCCTTCCTTTTGGAAGAATTTTCCCTTCATGTTTGTTAAGAGTTGGTATATAAATGTTCGAGGGGTGTTGAGTGCTTGTCCCCCACATTGAGGCATGGAGGAAGGCTTGCTAATGCATAAAATGTTTAGTTTGAATTTTGTGTGTTTTAGGCATTTATTTTTGGTGAACTGGTTTATTCTATTGTTATTTGAGGCTTCATAATGGACCCATTGGTTGAAGACTTCCTGTAGCTGAGATGGTCTTATTGTTTATAAAACTGATTACAGTCTGTAGTTGAAACAAAGAATGCATGTAAATGTTCGGCAGATAGAAAAAAATTCAAAACAATTCAGTAAAAGATGTACATACACCACTTATTTTAAAGAGAGCAGTATGTCAGAGTTTCCCTGTTCTGAGGAAGTGGAGAGATAACAGTAAGAAGGAAAAACTGCAAGAAAATTGTATTGTAGGGGGACAGTGTATTGTAGTCTAAATGAGGCTTGATTGAAAATCAAAATCCTATCAGTATGACAGAACCTTTCAGGCCATTTAAAGGTAGAATAAAGTATAAAATAATGCCTAATCTCTTGGAGAGCTGCATGGGATTAGTAATGTACAAAAGATCGAGAAGTAATATAATTTGTTTTGCTTCTTTCCATAGTGGTTCTTGAGACTGGCAGTATGCTTTATTTCATTGCCACTATCTGACATAAACTGACTGTAGAATCTTTTCTTCAGCCTGAAAACTAGCAGTCATAACCCTTACCCGAACGCCAGACTCCTTCATAATCTGGTCACTTCATGTGCATATCTGTCCTTCCCTAATTGGTAAACCTCTTTGTAAAACTGGTAATCTTGTAGATAATCAGTATTTGAACTTGCAGTCTTTTAGTGGTGTTGATCTTGGATCTGGGTAGAGAAGAAGAACTAACTTAATGTAATTACTTTGAGATTATACACTCTGCAGTATGAACATGGTCTATCCACATCTGCATCTTTCCTCTATGTAACAAAGGTATTTGATAGAGGTATGCACTCTTACTACATTATTTTAGGCAGAATACTATTTTTGAAAGGCAAGATTTGATGTGTTGGTTCAGAGATTGTCTCAGACATAATTTAAGGTTGGGGCTGGCATCAGTTTATCTGCTTCAGAAATTATTTATGCAGGCATGTTGTGGGATACAAACTTTGGAGCAGTCTTGTTCTTAGTCTTTATAAATGCTCTACTAAGCACCAGCTCAGACATCAAAGCATTACTTTTCGTAGATGATTTGGTCTTTTAGCATAGTGCCACCGCAACTAACCATATCCAAAACAAAATTCAGTATGACCTATCCATGCTCATGCCCTTTTTTGACTATAAGCAGTTTACTCTCAACACTAAGTGTAGGAAAACTAAGTGTATGATGTTCCATATTCCCAGAAGGCCAGACATGGGATCCAAGATCTGGTGTCTGCATTACTGTAATATCACAAAACTGGATAGAGTGGAGGTATCTGTATATTGCAGTATCTGGCTGGAGTTTTCTCTGTGGGCTTCACCTTTGATTAAAATCAGCAAACAACTAAGATCATATTGAAAAAGTCCACAAGTCCATGTTCCTTACTTTGCGTTTTGCTGAGCAGTTTCCAAATGTATGTTGTGGCACAATGATCTGCCACTATTGCATCTGTTTCTGTTTCTAATCTTAGATCAGGATAAATTATCAGAAATCAACAAATGTTGAATAAATAAATAAAAATAGAGTTTTTGTATTTATGCTGTTCATTTTGCAATCATAACGCACTTTATACAGCACTGTAAAGTGTAGTCTGTTTCTCTTGAACTTCCTACACTTCTTTTCCCTTGCACCTCATTTAAATCTCCTTATATTCTACAAATGGGGCAAGATTGCGACTGCATTATTTCTAAGATTGCCCCCAATAACACTCAGAGACTGTAACTACATCACCTCATTTTTAACCATACTATGATTTCTGAAATTATTTGACACCATCTGTGTTGCAGATAATCTCCAATTTTGCTGAATCTTTTAACTGTTATATACTGTGGGAAAAGAAGAGAACTGAAGAATGATAATTTAGATCCACTATGTTACAGTTTGTTATAAGGTAGTGCTTCTATATCATGCTGTACTGCAGATGTTTTATATAATAAAAAAGTACTCTGGGAAATGTTTGAACAATGGTGCACACACATTCTTCTTTGCTGTATTGTACTGTTGGTGTACAGTAGATTGCTTAGCAAGCTGTTCTGACACAGAATGCTACAACAAACTGATAACATTATGTACTTCCATCCTTGCCAGTGCATTCATGCACTCTGAGGTTTTGCTTGACTTGTGGTCATCAAAACTTGGGAGTTCAGTTTAAGTTCTTTGAGACTTTTTATAGATGGCAAGCAAGTACATTACAGATACTATTAAATATCTGCTGTAATATTGTACACCACCATCAGTTTTTTAGAAGTGGTACCTAATTATTTTACAGGTTACTGCGGTGGTAGTGCTGCGGTAGCGTTGTTGCCTCATAGCAAGACGTTGTCCCGTTCGATTCTCAGCTAGAACGTCTTCTGTGTGGAGGCATACATGAATGGGGCATGCCTTCGTTGAAGGTTGTGCATCAGGGCTGGTAACCCGGTACGTAAAAATCCAATACCAATCATTAGCGGACCGGAGTTCCGCTGTGGCGACCCCTAACCAGGAAAAGCCGAAAGACAAACCTAATTATTTTACAGATGAAGACAGTTTCTTCCTCAGCTACAGCATAGTAAGGTTCTTAAATGACACTGCATTAAGAACAGAGTCCAGATACAGTAATCCATTATCAGATTGTTGTTATTAATGTAACTGCGGGAGATGCTGTATTTGTTAACTTCATGGATCTGTAGGCTCTGGTAGTTAATCATCATAAGCATTTCAGGATTTTAGCTGCATTACAACACACTGATGTCATAAGTAGCAGATTATAAGTTCACACCAGGAATGATTTAGTCAGGAATTTTTTGGTTTACTAATATTATATCAGATTACTCAGTAAGCCTGCTGTCAGCCTCAGTAGCAGAATGTGTTCCTGAAATTATTAGATGGCTTACCAATAAGTAGAACTTCAGGCTAAGTGCTGGTAGAACTTTCTGCAGCTCTTGACTAAGTTGTGTATTACCTACTCGGAACACACACGAGTATATACACACACAGATACACATGAGCACGTGTATACAAACAAAAACACTGAATTATATTTCTGCAGTTCATTAAAATAAGTGGTCATCTGCGATGCATTTTGTAACATTCTATTAGTTGTTCCATACAGAGTTGTCCAGAGGTAGGGGGCAGAAGACTGCTCTGTCAGCTTCTTTCCTGGGAAGCAACTTGTACTTAGTGCAGAGGTGGGAGACAGAAGACCCCTCTGTCAGCTTCCTTCCTGGGAAGATATTTGTACTTGGCAGCAGAGGTGGGAGATGGAGAACTCTCTTGTCAGCTTTCTTCCTGGGAAGGTATTTGTACTTAGTGCTATTCAGCCTCCATATTCAGGAATATGTACTGTAACCAGGGGAAACTGTACAGAAATAAGACAGCCCATAACCATATTTAATTAATGCATTTTATTAGTGTCAGAGTGTACATATGTGTAACCATATGCTTCTGTCTGCACAGGAAATGACTGGTGTAGACCACATCAAATGGGCTACATTATAGTACTGTCTGTGTTGGGTTGCATTAGGCTTTTCAGTACTATATTCTTGTTTTGAAAAGGCGTGTTAGCCTCACGAGCCTTACTACAACTTCTGAACAGATGATTTGGAATGCATGACTAGGCTTAAAAAGTCTCCAGTGGTCGTTAGCGTAGTACACACCTGTGAACTTTTGAAAAACTTGCTATTGAACCAAGGACCTTTAGAAAATGACAACATTAAGTGGTCAATCCTTAAAGTATGATACTGTTTCCAAGAATACCCTTCTGAGCCAGTCTTATTCACAAAGGTCGATAAAGTCAAAAGGCTGTCTAGTCCAGAAATATGGAAAATTTTGTCAGGGAACAGGAACATATTTTTGTGAAACCAGTGGAGCAAATGTGACTGGTGATCTTAGGAAATGCATGTTTTTATTGATTTTTTAACATTGTAAAATGTGAAGAATGCTGGATTAAGTAGGAAACGTGGTGGTCAAGGAATAAAAAGTAAAGGTCCAGGGTGATAGATTTTGCAAGGCATTGTTGAGATCATATTTGAGGCCATCCACCAAATATTCTCATAGAAATACTGTAAGAGGGTATGCACAGGCCATTGTTAAAGTTCCAAGGACTGTAATTGACATTCTCAGAATTTCAAGTTATTTTTGTGAATGCAGGGTAACGTATACCATGTCTAAGATGGAGGCACCTCATAATATTTCCCCTTCTCTGAGGTATGGTAACTTTGGAGGTAGTAGTGTGGGCATGGGGGGCTTGTCCTTTGCAAAAATGTAAAAGTTTAACAGCAATTTTCATGACTTGCTGCTTAAATTCTGAAATCTGATTTTGTTTTTCACAGTTCTGAGAACTGCAGTATCATGTCTTGCTCTTATGAAGAGAGCTAGTTAAATATGGCAGTTAAGAACAGAACACTGAGCTATAGTTATAAATTTGCTTATTGCACTTTGCTGACTATGTTGCTCCATCATGGCATACAACTATCACATCAGCGTTGGCAACTGGCTCTTCAGCAAAATGTAGCATGGCATTAGGGTACTTGCCAAACACTGTATACATTGATCACTAAAAAGACTGTGACACATCACCCCTGAGCTTACAACAATATTTATGAAATGAAGTAGGTCATAAAAACCTTTAAGCAATTTGATAGAACATATGAGTAGGAAAGCTTATAAAAAATAAATAAAGACAAGAGTACATTTTTAAAGAAGAGTCAGATTTTCATCATATTCATGACTGCTACAGCAGCCTTAGCTATATGGGTTATTTCCTGCCAAGGGTGTAAGAGCTGGTCAGCCTCCAAAGCTTTAGAGCACCTTCCTTACACCTATGTTGTCAGGCAGCTCAAGCTGAACTGGCTAAAAGATAGGTTTGGGTGCTAAGCCTTTCAGAGTTTTACTGCTACCCAAGAGTATGCTCCTCTGAGGCTTTTGAGGATTAGTGGGCTCCTTGTGCTGCCCTTTGCTGGGCAGATAAGTCACCTTTGGGGAAAACCTTCCATTTAATAAATATAGCTGTTTTATCACTTTCTTAGTCAGTAAAGTTATTTTATAGCTAGGTGTTTTGTAATTTAACAGACTTTTATAACACTATTGTACTTTTAAACATGAGTGCTGTTTTTTTCCTGCTGGTTTAAAAGTTGTGTAAAGTAACTGAAAAACATTATTTTTTAATTTGTTTATTTTACTTTTGTGGGGCTAGCCAAGTGTTTTGAAGTGCTTTTTTACTGTGTTTTTCTGTGACTTTTAAAGATGTGTAGTTTTTTACAGGCCTTTACTACTTGTCTTCCCTAGGAAGTAC
This sequence comes from Protopterus annectens, assembly GCF_019279795.1. NCBI lineage: Eukaryota > Metazoa > Chordata > Ceratodontiformes > Protopteridae > Protopterus > Protopterus annectens. The sequence continues at coordinate 516,058,101 of NC_056746.1, read as the reverse complement.
GCACAGTTTTGGCTTGACTGTGGAACAATCTACTGGTCCCATTGTCGGTCCTTCTTCCAGCCACAAAAAAAAAATTTATTTTATATTTATTTTACATTTGTTTACCGGGATAGTCCAACTGGACACATGTCCTTTTTCAGCGGAGGCCCAGGGAGAAAAGCTCCACATAGAAAAAATACAGAAGAAGTAACAGTGATACAATACAGAAGTAATAATAAAAAAAAAACAATAAGCTAGTAATTTGCTTCAGTCGTGTGTAGGTGACTCTGTTGTGGCCATTAGTTCTACCTCAGACCATTCAAAGCCTCGTCCTCTGCAACTGTTGCAGTCCCCTCAGTGGTCAAGGGGGGAGCCACTGTTGTTCCTGTAAGAGTGAACAGGTAATGCCCCCCTGTTGTGCCAGAAAGTTGTGCCCATCTCTGGAGAAGCTGCTGTTGCCATTGGTAACACGATTGGTCACATTTTTCCTGCCATAATGAATCAGAAGCCTAAACCTGTATCCACTCCTCAAATTTCATTGGAAAGGAGTAGTTTACTGGGTCTGGTTCAGAGTTTAGTTCATGCTATTAATCTTTTGAAGTAATTTCTGGTAAAAGAAAAAGTGGTACCTCGTTTCTGGAGGAGATTCTATATTCTAAATCTGAACATTAAGATGAAGGGTCAGGTACAGTTTTTTTCAGCAGATTTCTGATTCAGACTCCGAGGAGAGCTTGGGTTCTGAGTCTCCCTATGGGGGTTTCATTTTCTCTGAGACTATTGTGCCAATTTTTTTTTTCAGTGGGAGAACACTGACGTTTCTCAGTCCTTCAGAAAATACTATGAGTTGTTACAAAAGGAATTTCCAGAACATACACCCATTCCTCTTTTCTATCTGCTGTAGAGGATGTGTGTGTGTGTGTGTGTGTGTTACTGCCTGCAGTTTATTTGATCCAGTTGCCCCTATTAAGGCAGAAAGGATATATAAAGTTCCTCAGTCTTGTAAAATTTTATACACTGTACCTAAAGCTGACTTTGCAGGTAGCTTATCTTGATCTCACTGCTGCTAAGCACTTAGTTAATTCCAGTCCTACTCTTTCTGATAAGGATGAAACAATGGTGATAAGTATGGAAAAAAATGTATGCTTCTGCAGTTTTGATTTTCAGAATTTTGAATTGTCAGGCTGATATATTAAAGTTTGTTCTGATTGTTTAAAGTATGAGGAATGCTCTAGCTGTAGTGTCTTCTTGTGAGGAAGAATTTTCTTATCGAGTTTCTTCTATTGCTTAGGTCACTACTCATTGTTTACAGTGTGTGTATGACTCTGTTGATACTTTTTCCAGGGCTATGGCCACTGGTACTACCTAGAGGAGGTTTGCATGGCTACTTTCTCAGAGATTTTAAATTTGGATAGAGATTTAGTGTTTAGGTCATCTGCTGCAGAGGTGATCAAAAAGTGTGATGAAAGGGATAAGGTGATCCTGGGGAATCCCTTAAGATTTTCAGCCCTCCTTTTCAAGATTTTTCAAGGGAATTTCTAACTTTTCATCAATTATTGCCAAAAAACAGAATAAACAGTTTTAACAAATGTTTAGGAAGAAATGGCAATGGGGTTCCAAAAATAAGCCTTGACCCTCCAAAAACCAAGGACAATCCAATAGGTCTGAATGACTGTTCAAGAGATCTTGCCACCTCGACCAACTATGGCCCCCTTTTAATTCTAGAAAGTCTGAATTTTCATTTTGTCTCATTGGCAACATATAGTTTCAGGCAAATTGGTTCTGGAAATAATTCATAAAGGTTACAGATGGCAGTGGGAGGAAATTCCTCTTTTCCAGAGTATCATTTCTTATCCTACTGATCACACTGTCTTGTATCAACTGGTTCTTCATCACATGCTGTCCCAAGGAGTGAAAGAATCGGTTCCTCCTTCCTAGGTGGGGAAGGGTTTTCATTCAAGAATGCTTGGAGACCAGTTCTGGGTCTTTCTTTTCTAAACCTGTTTGTGATAGTGTCCAAATTCAAAGTGATGTCACTTCACAACTTGTTACTTCATCTTCCTCTTTCAGGTTTCTATGTAAAACTTAACTTAAAAGATGTTTATCACATCCCTATTCATCCAGACTTCAGATGTTACCTAAGGTGTTGTGTGTCTGGATCACATTATCTTTTCTCTGCCTTACCATTTTGACTATTCATGTCACCAAGAGTGTTCACTGAGTGTCTAGCTCTGGTTATTGCTCATTGCAGGTTACAGGGTATCCACATTTTTCCATATTTAGACAACTTGTTTATGTTTGCAGATTCTTTAACAAAGGGTCAGGAATCTTTCTTTCTTGAGTGAGAGATCCCTTACGCAAGCTGGGATTCCAAAAGAGAACATTCAAAAATCTTTCTTGAGTGCTTCACACAGGATTGTGTTCCCATGATGTCAACTTGACACCGCAGTTCAAAGAGCTTTTCTTCAACAGGAAAACTAGATCTGTTTCGCGTGTTTTCCACTCAGACTTTGGTCTCTGTGAGGGAATACCTCACGATTTTGGGTCTCATGGCTTCTATGACTGTCATGGTAGCCCTGCCAAAACTTCACATGAGAAGGATACAGTGGTGTATGAAGTCTGTTTGGTCCCAGCACCAACACACTTTGTCTTATTTATTTATTTTTCTCCAACACCCTTTGTCTTTTCCAATCCCACTACTAGGGTTTGTCAGAAGAGAAACCATTTGGTGGAGATAACGGATATCCTTAAATTTAGGTCTCCCCTTCTCCTTCCCTGTTCCAAAACAGTCGATCAGCAGTTTCAGGAGGGATAAAAGTGCAGGGTATGTGGGATGCCAAGGGCAGACACAAGCTCATAAATATCAAGGAGATTCTTGTCCTGATAAAAGCATTCAGCTCTCTGAATCACCTTTGGTCTCTAGGACGTTTTCAAGTTGTTACAGATAATATCACAGTCAACAGGAGATATAGGGCGTACCACCTTTGCAGACTAGCCATGTTCGCTTAGGATATAGCTTCACAGCATATTCTCACTCTGCTGGCATCCTTCATTCTGTCAGAACAAAATTGTGTAGTAGATAAGCTGAGCAGAGCCAGGACAAACCCTCAAGCATAGAAAATAGGTCAGGGGGTCTTCCAAGACTTGATCCATCTATAGAGAGTTCATCAAGTAGGCCTCTTTGACTCCTCTGTAAACAATCAACTGGGAAGATTATGTTCTATGACTCTATGCAAGAAGGCCTGGAAGACAAATGTCTTTTCTTTTCCTTGGGCCGGAATGTTCCTAAATGCATTCCACTCATGGCCAGGGTATTTCTGAAGATTCAGAATGAATCCCCTAAGATCATTATGGTGACTCCCTTCTGGAAAAGCAGCTGTGTTTCTCCCTTCTTTTGGAAATGGCCAGGGGCATATTACCACAAGCTTCCTCACAACCTATATCTACTCACACAGGAACAAGGGTATTGGCTACACCCTGATATCAATCAATTTCAGTTGACTGCCTGGATGATGAGGTCTTAATTCCTTTTAGGCACTTGTATACTGAAGATGTGCAGTAGGTACTAATGGAAGAAAGAAGGCCTGGTAAGAAAAAAAATCATACATTAGCAAATGGAAAAAGGTTTTCTAGTTGGTGCCAACAACATAACCAGCACCCATTCAGGACTGGTTGTTCTCTGGTTTTACAGTATTTGTGAGAGTTACTGTCCTATGGCCTTTCTTACTCCTCTAGTAAGGGTTCATTTATCAGCCATTTCAGCATGCCTTTCCATGGTCCCTCTTTTTTCAATGCGGTCTCTTGTCAAAATATTTTTGAAAGGGGCATTTGCATAAGATGCCTCAAAACCAGTGGCCCCTACTTAGGATCTTAATTTTTGTATTGAGGAAGCTAACACTTGCTCCACTTGAACCAGCTAACCTGGATGACTTGACATTCTTAACATGGAAAACAGTTTTACTCATTGTTCTGCCCTCTGCAAGAGGGGTATCTGAGTTGAAAGTGCTTATGGTGAGTCAACCCTGTCTCATTTTACACAGGAATATGGTTTCTTTGAGATCTAATCCATCTTTTATGTCTAAAGTGGCAGGTTTACTTTAAAACAAACTATCCATCTCCCTGTTTTTTTTCCTGAACCTAAAAATGAGGGAGAAAGGATACTCCATACCTTGGATGTCCACTGACAAACTCCTGCACTATCTTGACAGAACTAAATCTTTCAGATCTTCGGATTAATTGTTCATTTCTTGTGAAGGTAAGAAGAGGAGACAACCTGTAACAAAACAGACTATTTCCAAATGGTTGTCAAAGGCTATTATCTTTTGTTGTACTCACTATAACAAATCTATTCCAGGCAGGGTCAAGACCCACTCTCCCATGGCTTTGGCAGCATCTGTGGCTTTTAGGAAAGGGGTTGATTCTAGTAGTATTCTAGAAATTGCTACTTGGCCATCAGAAGAGCGTAGAGCCATATACCACTGACATCTGTACTGCTTGGAGCCCTCTTTCTTTGTTGTATATTTCTGGTTTGGCCTTGAGGTGTAATGCCTTATTATTGTTGCTGTGCTTCATTATTCATTCTTTGTTTGGTAAGATCCATATGTATTCCTTATTCAGTAACTTAAGTACATTAGATTGGCAGTTTAGGTTGATTCCTATGGATTTTTCTTTGGAGCACTGCTGTTTATCATGTGTTCTTTAGTCGGATTTGAAATTACTCTTGTTGATGTCTTAGAATGTCAGAGCTTGCTTTATTGCAGGTGCTCAGCTGTGTTGTGAGGTTGTATAACTTGGAGGGAAAAGATGATTTTATTGTTGTTTTCCCTTCTTGATTGGTGTTACCCCAGAGGTAGTAAGTATAGAGATTGGTAGTGCAGTGGGGGCAAAGCCTCCATATTAGTGCAGGAGGTATTTTCTGGAAAAAAAATCTGTTTTATGCTGTTTTATACAGTGATTTGTTAGCTGTATGGGTCTGTTAAATGTCAATGTTTAGCATCTCAGCCAAGGGATTTGTACATTTTCATAATAAGTTCAGTTTTATATATGATTTGGCTGTGCTTCATATACAATATTTGACTTGTAAAGTTGTATTGTATTTTTTTCTTATTGATTTTGTATACATATATTGTTTTCTTGATTTTAATTCTGTTAAAAAATGTCTTTTCAAAGTAATACTTCAGTGTTGTATACGTTTGTCAGTCTGTAAATATATATATATATATATATATATATATATATATATATAGTGAGAGAGACAGAGAGAGAGAGTGTGTGTGTGTGTGTGTTATCTAATTCACCTGCCCTTAACTTTAGACTAGTGTTGGTCTGTGTGAAATCATGACTGAGTTACATCAACTATGGTATAATGTAGCTCTCTATGACCTTTGCTTTTCATCTGTTCAGAGTAGAGCCATAACTAGGCAGGGCAAACGGAAGGGAAGGAGGTTCAGATGTCCAAAGAGCAAGGTGTTAGGAGGTGTGATTGGCTGATGCAAATGGTACAGGGCTGCAGTGTTTGTTGATTTAACTGTAGCTATTTGCCTGTTTCAGCTTTACAGATACAAGCTTTTTGGATGTGTGTGTGTGTGTGTGTGTGTGTGTGTGTGTGTGTGTGTGTGTGTGTGTGTGTGTGTGTGTAAGAGGAGGAGCATTTATTTAAATTCAGTAAAAATATACACACACACTTGCAGTCCCCGTGGTGTAGCACTAATTCAGCTAGCAGCAGATGCTGCCGATCATTCATAGACAAGTTTAGTTTCACTGCCTCCTCATTAGCAGCCATATTCCAAAAGCCAGTTTTCTAGCATTTACTTACACTTTGATCATGTTAGTCCCAGCAGGTCTGTGGCCTCTTTTCAGGGGAGACCTGAGGTAGCATCGATACTGACAACTGGAAATTTGGCCAGGACACCGAGGAACACCATCAACTCTTTCCCGGAGGGCTATCACAGAAGATAGCATCATGAAGAAAGCTGAGCTGAGGGTGGAGGGGGAGATGGAGGAGGATGTTTTCCTGGCAAATGTTTGTAGCATGAATGGAAATACATGTCTGCAAATGGATACAAATTATGCCAAAAGCAGAGTACCACATTATTGTGTTGTCATTTTGCAAGAAAGAGGTTTGAAAGAAGAGTTAGAAAAAATATAGCCGACTAAGAACTGTCTAATGATGCTGCCATTTCAATTTCAGAGTTTCAGATTACTGGGAGATGTTGAGGTGATGCAGATAGAGGAACTTGGCATGCAGTTTTTTGAGAAACAGAAGAGTGTTGTAGTTGGAAATATTTCTGATTTATTACAGCATAAAGTTTCTCAAAATAATGCCAAGGTAACTGTTTCTTCTTTAAAAAAATCAGACATGCAGTGATGGTTTTGAGTGGTCCAGTATGTAATACAGCAGCAGTACTTCTCTCACGTACTGTTCACATTCAGAAACATGTAATATGACTTGGGGGGGGGGGGGAAGAGTAGGGACATACAATATATGTATTTTGTCTGAGATATTATGGTTCCTTTGGGGTTGTTCCCAAAAATATAACAGCATATATTTACTTTGGCTGTGAACCTTTTTTGAATTCACCTTTCCCTTGCATAGAAATTTTTGGCAGCCTTTGATACCAAATCATTTTTTTTCTCCATGGAGTGACTATATTATTGAAGAAACTAATATGATTAAGTAAAGACAGATAATAAGTTAAGACTTTTTTTCTGAAAAATATAGGATGCATTTGAATGTTTAAAAATATATGTGTATATATCTATATATCTATATATATCTATATCTATATATATATATATATATATATATATATATATATATATATATATACACACACACGCATGGACGTAGAAAATTATGGATTCGGGTTGGGAAGTAATTGAATGTTTAAACAGTAATGATGGTAAAATTCTGCATATTCCTAATGATTTTCTTGCTTATGGGAATAGAGAATGCTTAGGAATTGAGTCAGCCCAAGACATGTTTTCATTGTGGTCCAAATAAACATTTAGATCAGGAACATCCTAAAAGGAAATGTGTCAGTTTGGGGAATTTTGACATGTTGCTTCCAAATGCAGTGCTCGTAAAAAATATGGTAGTAATGAGCATTTTTGGTTTGATTTTAAACAAATAATTGATAGTGAAGAAACAGATATAATTAGAGTGAAATATGTAGTAGTAAGGAATATAACTTAGTCATGGAAACTGAGGAAAAGGGAATGAGAAAGAAGGATTGTAGATGAATGAAAATGTGGGGAATAAGGATTTGGATAATGTTTAGATACATAACCAGTTTTGAAAATTTAAGTCAGGACAAATGAGATGAGCAGGGAGGAGATGAAAGTGTTGAAAAAGATTCTGTTGGGAAAATAATCTGAAAGAGGAAAAACACTTGCAAAGAAGATTCTTAATCATAAATAGTTTTCTTAATGAGAAGGAGATCAAGTATTTTTATATTGTGCCATGTACATCAGTGTGATGTTAATGTTTGCAGGGTATAAAAAGTTTGACTGAGGTAGCATGGGGAAAAGGTATAAAGGTACACGTGCAGGCATTGCAGTACTGCTTAATAAGATAGATATAAGTATTTCAGATTTTATTGTAGTAAAATTAGGATGGTGGTGGTGCTTGGGTTATATGCATATACTCAGAGTGTGAAAAGGTAAAACATTGTATATTGGTAAATATGGATAGAATTATAATTGGAGTTTTTAATTGTAGTTTACAAAAAAATGAAAGGAAAGTTTGTCAAGGGCATTAAAATGTGTAGGTAAACAGTGAAACATGGTCAGTTGCAGATAAGGAGTAGAAGAGAATTCTCATACAAGAGGGGTAAAACTCTGACATCAATTGATTATATTTTATTTTCTGAAGGTTTGAAAAAGTATTAACAGAAGCTGCTTAGGTTTTTCAGGTTATTCTATTATTGTGCTATTGTGTTAGCAATCACTGATATTGATGGGTATGTTAGAGATAGAAAAGGTATTAAAACACTAATGGGAGAAGTAACAAGTCAGACAATTTTAAAAATGAAATGGATCAACTTTGGCAAGGCCTTTTATTAATGAAGCCTTTTTATAAAACTATTGAACAGTGGTGGGTATTCCTATAAAGTGAAGTATAAAACAGGATATATAAGATTAAAAAAACAATTTTATAGGAAAAAACAAGTTGAAATAAAAAGCACTTGTAGAGAAGGTTGAAGTGAGTATTATGGATAATGAAAGGGGTATGATAGCAGCTGAGAGTTATATCAGGAACATTTGAAAAGGCATAACACATGAATAGTCAGAAATACTATTTAAAGGAAAAAAAGAGAAGAAATATTGCCCTTTCTTGGGAGGAAAGGTAAGAAAAGATGAAAGTAAGATAAATTTGTATGAAGAGGAAAGATGGTGTGGAAGTATATAATTGTTAGAATATTATGGATGTAGTAGAACAATTTATTGTGGAGCTTCAGAAAGATCCCCACCATTCACATTTAATAAACAAGCCTTGTTTCCACAGTGTGGTATTTTGTGATTCAGAGGCACATTAGCTGCAGTGAAGAAAGACATCATAATCCGCTAATTTGCACGTCACTGAATCGGTGGTAACTACTGTGAGTGTAGATTAGTGCTTCCTGCGACAGTTAACAGTGGTGGAGGCTACGTTGTATTAGCACAGGTGCCCGCCTTCACTCTCATTCAGACAACACACATAGCCTCCTCTCCTCTCCACAGAATAGCATTCACTTAGACACCCATTTACCTATACATGTGCACACACCTCATCCGAGTCTTAACTAAACCCCTCCTAGTGTTACCTCCCTGGCAGAAACATGCTCCTACACTTACACATGTAGGTCCTCACATACATGTACTCACATATCTCCCTACCACTACCTGACAACTAGACTCCCCCCAGCACTTGCCTCTACCACAGTGCATGAGGATGGTGTTTTGGCCGTGTTCATTATTGTGAGCACTGAGGAGTGGCGGTACTGCTTTAAACAGAATCACTTGACTCCATGAATGCCTCACTCCAGGTAGTTATTGGGTAGAGCACAAAGGAAATTAGCATATGCCTCTTCCACTGACTTCCCCATTAGCATTCCGCCCAAAGTGTCGCTGCACATCAACACCATGGTTGTCTCTGATTCAGAAATTGTTACTGTAAGGTGTACCCTGAATTGGACCCTATGTCTGTATTATATAGTAACAGGAAGGAAAGCTATGACTTTGATTGGAATGTTAATAAAATTGATGCAAAATGGATAAAAAAGTAGTTTAAAATTGTACAATAAGGGAAATGGAAGATGTATTAAAAAAGTTAGTAGTATGAGTTCTCCTGGACTGGACAATCTAAGTTATGAAATATATGAAGACATGAACATTGAGAAAAAAGTGTTCTTATAAAAGTTGTGAATTTTGGATGAAACAATATTAGTAATAAAAGGGTATGTGAAGGCATAATGAAATTTGCATGCAATAAAGAAGATAGGATATTAGAAATTGGAGGCCATTAGCACTGAATAATGCAGACTGTAAATTATTTATGAAAATATTACAAATGAGGTGGAATAAAAATATTTCATTAGAAATTAGCAAATTAATTTTTGGGGTAATCATTTGAAATGTTGGGACCTGTAGAGAGAGAGTCCTGAAACACAGACACAGAATGTCCAAAAAAGTGGACTAACTAAGTCTGAGAAGGCTATTTTCCAGAGTGTTCCCTTTTCTCTGAGGTATGACCATCTCACAGTTGATATATGGGTCTACTTTGGAAGTTCCAAGTTTGAGAACTTTGAACTTCATATGGGCAAGAGCATAACACTTAAGTTTTAAAATTTTGAACGGTTTAAATGGATATCACTGTGCAGTACGGAATAAGAAATTTACAGTTTTCTTCAATGCAGTGCAATCTCAGAGTTGTTATATTTAATATAAATCTAAAAAAAAAGTTTGTTTTTATTTTCTTTTTTTTTTGAAGTTTTGAACTTTCAAAACTTTGATGGTCTCGACGACAGGAAGTTCAAAGTTTTAAAAGTTCAAGCTTCCAAAGTAGACCCATATATATATATATATATATATATATATATATATATATATATATATATACATACACATATCTGTATCAATTGATACACACATATATACATATATATATATATATATATATATATATATATATATATATATATATATATATATATATATATATATATATATACATATATATATATATATATATATATATATATATATATATATATATATATATATATATATATATATATATATATATATATATATATATATATATATATATATATATATATATGTATATATATATATATATATATATATATATATATATATATACATATATATATATATATATATATATATATATATATATATATATATATATATATATATATATATATATATATATACGTATATATATATATATATATGTGTGTTCTTCTTCTTTCGTCTTTTTCCGGTTAGGGATCGCCACAGAGGAACTCCTGTCCGCTGACACACACACACACACACACACACATTATATATATATATATATATATATATATACGTATATATACACGTGTGTGTATGTATATATACATATATATATAAAATATATATTTTATATATATATATATATATATATATATATATATATATATATATATAAAATCTATGTGTGTGCATATAAGTTTGGGGGGGTGCAAAGTGATATTTGAGATTCACTCTTCTCCTGGATTTTCAATCTTCTTTTTGTTTGGCGTGTTGGCACTTGGCATTTCAAATACCAACATTGCAATAATGAGCCAGTTTTTGGTTGTGATGGTAAAACATTAAAGATTTTATGTTAAGTATTGGGGAAGTTATTTATAATATCCTTAATAAAATAGTGGATATAACCTTATAGCCTGTGATATGGAAAAAAACATGACAGTATGGATCCTGAGTGTATGTTAGACATTGTAACCAGATGTGAGATGCATACAAGATTTGTACAAATTATAAAATCTGCGTATTCAGATACATATATGAAAATTTTAGTCAGGCAGTTTATTCTAGAAGTTCAAATCAGAAAGGGAGTTAAACAGGGATGTCCAGTGAGGGGACATTATTTACAATGATGATGAATGTGATAAGACGCTAAAATACATTTTCACGTGTGAATCCCCCTGATTTTGAATTACGTTGTTAGCAGTATAATATATTTCTTGCATGCAAATGATCTGTTTATCATGGTAAATGACAAAAATTGTATTAATGAAGCTATGATGACGATAAAGGATACTCTGTCAAGAGTTAGACTTCATATTAACAAAAAGGGTAAACAATTTGGTAGTATTGGCGTTATGGTAGGAATTTATTTTTGTGACTTAGATATAGACATATTGGGTTTAAAGTATGGGAACGTTAAATCACTGATTGAGCAATGGAAAATGTTAGATAAGATTAGAAGGATGGCAAATGTGTGAACAGCATTTGATCCGTTATAGAAAAGGAAAATGTATTTTATTCATTCATATGTTTTCGGTAAGTTAGGCTGTGTTGGAGATCTTTAGTTCTCTTTTGTGTCTTGAAAAAATATTTAGTAAAGATATTTTTTTTTCTTTTCTTTTGGGGGTTCTAAGTTGAATCCTATTAAGAGAGGAATATTATATATCAAGATACAAGATGGGACTAGGATTGAAGAATCCTGTTGTTTAGTTGAATTCTTTACATTTGTTTTGGATTCTTAAAAAGTTAATTATGTAGATAAGGATGGTTTAGGAAACCTATTATGGTAGTAGTATAAAGAGATATGGAAAATGGGTGGAAAAGAGAAAGTACTTCAGGAGAACAGTAAAGAAATTTATGGAATGTTGAAACGATGGGATACTACATGGTATAAGGTAAAATGTAATATGGTGGAGTGATATAAACCGATCATGGAAAAATATTATATTAGAGTATGAAAGGAAAAAAAATGTTATGATAAGTAAAACAATAAATGAAAAAGAGAAAGATTTTGTAAAGATTTTATAATACATGATTTTGTGTGGAGATTGCAGTCTGTTAAGGCAGAAATGAAATACAGAGCAGTGAAAGAATGTGTGTAATATATGTAAGAAAAAATATGTGAAGCATTATTTTTGTAGTGCAAAAGAACTTGAGAAGTATGGTTTGCATGTGAAAAAGGAAATAAAATGTTCACTATTTGATACATTGAATATGCTTATGTATGGATTGGACATCAACATCAGTAAAAAGAATGTGGATACTGTTGACAAATTAATGGGTGCTATATGGAACATGTGGAATACAATGATTCAGGAATTTTTGTACAATCAGCTGTCTTATATACAGATGACTGAGAAGGTAAAAAATGGTTGTGGTGGAATGATGACATGTTAAATGTTTTTGATATTCATGAAGTGAAGTATAAAAAAATAAAAAAATGTAAATATTGTGAAGAGTAAATACATAAATCCTCTGCTTGTTTCAGTAATGTCATGTGATCTTTTACTTCCACCTTAGCAACCCATGAACTCAGGAGTATGGGCCTCAGTTTAACGTCTCAGCCGAAGGATGGCACACTCAGGAATGAGTACAGTCACATATATGCTGTACTGCAATGTCAGTATTAGAAAATTACTCCATGTGCCTGTGGTGGGAATAGAATGCATAGCCTTCTGTAGAAAAGGCAAGTGCGTTAACTGTTGAGCTACCTTGCTTTTTCTTTATGGTTTAGAGTTTGTTATTAGTTGCTTTGGATTTTTATATAAAGCTGGTGGTAATGTGTACATTTTTTTCTCCTAATGCAGAAAGTGCTATTTTTTCCTGGTGGCTATGTGAAATTTGATATTTTCCAGTAATTGCGCATTATTCTAAAGCTAATTTTTACTCTTGGACAGGTGGGTAATTAAGCAGTTTTGTTTGTAACCTGATCCATTTATTAGTCTTTCTCTCCAAGTCAGAGTTGACTTCATGCAGCATTTTATTTTCATGTTACTACTTCATTTCTCAATGTTGACTCTTCTCTTTAGTGCCTATGTTGAATGTTTATTTCTTTGCTTTCTTTTGATGCATTCTGTAGTGAATCTGTGCTGGTTAATAAAAAATCATTACTCTTTGCAGTGGTAACTGTCCCTCCTTCCTGTTACTGTGACAATGTAATTTTGTATTTATGGTAAGGCATGTGACTGTGTTATGCCCTATATTTTTGAGTGAATTTGTATCAGTTAATATTTCTGTACAAATTTGTCTGTCTTTAGTAATCTGCTGTGTTTTTGAGTCATGGCATTTTGTTCTGTTACGTTTTACCACTATTTAGCTTGCTGTATTGTTCCTTAACTTTGGATTATATGGCAAATGCGCTTGGCCTGGTTTGATATTTACTACTATTCCCACAGTTATTTGGCCTTCTTACCAGCCCTGTTCTGTATCAGTGTCACAGGTGATTTTCTCCTTAACATCTGTTCCTTGGTAGGTTTGACGCTTTGTTTTTGTTTGCATTCTTGAAAATTAAGAGTCAATGTTGAGTCTGCATGCCTTCCTCTCTGTTTTCTTTTCAGCTGATGATTTGTTCCTGGCCCTCTTACCAATCCTGTTTTGGCTGTGATGGCAGTCGGATCCTTGCACCTGATATTTGGTTCTGTCTGTTGGCATTGTTGGAGTTTCAGGCTTAACCCCTTCCTCATTGCTGATGCTTTCTATCTTATTACCCCAATCACCAGATGCCTTTTTTCTTTGTCTCCTTGCATCTTCGTGTAACCCTTTTCCTTTAGGGTTCAGCAGGTCCTTTCCATACTGACCCTTGCTTTGTTAGGATTGACTTCCATACTACTGGTTTCCACCTTGATTTTATTCAACCACAGATAACTTCTCAGCATTTACAGATTGTTTCAGGGGTCATACTTCACCTTATCAGGATCAGCTTCAGTGCTGTTGGCTTCAAGCTCACCTCCTGTGACCCCCAAGTGTACAGATTTGACTGCAACTCAGTAGATTTCTGCTTCTCTCTTCCTGTAGGCTTTAGTCTGTACCTTCTTAAACTTCTCAACTTCTGCATCTTCTCAGGGTTGAGAGATTTCCATGGACCTGGCTGCTACAGGATTAATCTTGATTCCGTCTGTGTTCTTTGGGGTCAGTTGTGAACTCTAGTCTCCTGTTGACCTTGATGTCTTTCAAGGCTATCCCCTTCCACCAATTTGTTGCTATTCCTTTGGGGCAATCAGTTTGAGATACTGCAGAGTCTCTGTCTCACCACAGACTTCCTTTTCAATGCTAGTTCCCTGTTCTACCAGAGATCACTCGTGACTGGGCCTCCCGCCACATACACTGTTTGTAATATTCCTTGTTTTATATTATTTTTGAAATCCTGGGGCAGCAGCTGTTGGGCCCCAGTTGAACTGTTGACACTTGATAGGTGTGAGATTCCTGGATTTTCTTTCCTTTCCATGTCTCTATGAGGCCTTCTTCTTCTTTGGACACTTAACAGTCTATGGCAAGTATTCTAGGACCTTCAGATACCTGTCTGTCTCTGGAGGACCCCAGATTATTACTCTTGACAACTAAATATTTGTAGTTTTACTTGCCAGTCATTTTAGATTTGCTGATGTACTGGAATCTGTCATCTCTGGCATTAAGGTTAGCATTCCTGCCATCTCTTGTGCTTGGCATTATCTTTTTCTCCTCCCAGCTCCAGCATAGCACTGGGTGCAGGACATCCCCATGAGTACAAGATCTACTTTTGTGACTTACCCACAGTAAGGTATTTCTGTTTAGAGTTAGTTGTTAATTTCTTCTGAACATTCATCATGCAGTAACATGCTACAGTGGGGGGACATTTAATTGTGAACAAGATGTAGTTTCATTTGAGGCTCTTTCTTTTTTCTAAAATTCTCCCAGGTACTATAACTAGTAATGTTAAGGGCAGATGCTGGTATGTTCCAGTGATTCTGTATATGACATTATTTTCATTTTTCCTTCCAGACTGTTTTTAGTCTTGCTAGGACCTTAAGCTAAGTCTGAGGCAAGGACTTTAGAGATTATTTGTGGCCTATTGATTGTGCTATGACCTTGTTTTGCAGTCTGATGCAGGGTCGTTGAACTGTACACCTTGCTAGAACTTTGGTTTGTGGTCTGACACATGGTCTTTGGAGACCATAGCCTTGCTGGGACCCTTTTCAGGGGTCTGATACAGGGTCTTCCAAGTTAAACACCTTGCTAGGACCTAGTAAGGAGGTCTCATGCAGGGTCTTCTCAGATGATCATCTTATTCATCACCTTTGCCTAAGGCATCGGTCTCCTTTCTGGGTGGGCTCAGGACTAACTGTTACTGTGGTCATAACTTCAGTCTTAGTTCATTTCTATGCAGCTCAGATTCAGACCTTGGTTTGATATTTTATCCTTTCAAAGTATCTGATGAGACTTTGCTTATGGACTTCTCCTAGGCATTGTTCTTGTACTTAGGAGATGTTCTGCTCCACTCATATGTTCATATATTTCTGCAGAGTAGTCACACTGTTTTCTCACAGTGTTTCTTAGGGCAGTCTCATATTTACACATCTATCAGAATTCTTGTTCATAGGTTCATTGATACTTTACTGTTGATCTATGAGGATATTTAGAAGTCTACTTTTATGTTCATGTGACAAAGGGAGATACTGCCAGCACAGTGTTCTGGAATTTTGTAAATAGTCATATATCATTTGTGAATATCAACATGATTCATATAAGATGTTTGTGTTACAAATGTATTAGAGCTGTATGTCATATGTGCTGAAGAGGTATTTTACAAATTGCTGTTTGAAATGTATCCACAGTTTACCAGTATGAAATGTATCCACAGTGTACCGCACTGGAATAGAACAGAAATGTAAATACTATATTGTAACTATTTAAATGTATATATATTTTAACAGTGGAAACTGGAATACAGGAGGTTAACTGCAAAACTTCAGAAAAATAGCTGAAATTAAACTACTTTTTGGCTAGGCCATAAAAAAGATGTTATATTTCAGTTTCAGTACAGCAAAAGATGCAATGTCTGTGCTGTGAAGTTTTCTGTATTGTTTTGGAAGTGTTTTATTGTTTTGTGACTTCTAGGATCTGCAGAGATCTGAGGAAAAGCCCTTGTCTATGTATTTTCACAGGTGGATGCTAAATACTGCTAGCTTTCAGCAGTGAGGGGTTTACCTGGGATAATAGAGTCAGTTGATAAGAAATTATGTAATTCTGCAAGCTATCCCAGCAGTAATATTTGAGATATTGGTTTAAGAACTCTCTGAGAGAGACAGTATTCTGTATTCTGTCTTGGACCTGGCAACAACTAGAGAAGATCCATTCACCACACATTTGACTTGCTGTGTAAGTAAGTTAACTAGGATGTAGTAATTCTTTTAGATTCAGTCAGAAATATAGTGAAGCATATTTAGATGTTTTCTTTATTTATTTGAGACTGTCCTGCAATGTTGATTTAAATATTTCCTGTGGTTTTGAACTCTTAAGTCACTGTACATATATATTTAGTATTGTATTGTTCTTTTATTATTTATTATTAAATATATTTAAACCTTTTATTGTGGCTAATCTGTCTAGGGATATTTAAGTTCTGAGAGTACTTGCATATTTATTTGGTTACACTGTATAGGCCACTCATAATAGCCTTGCTCTTGGTCAAACTACCATTTGTATTAACAGTAGGATTGGACACACTTTTTTAAAGGCCTTAAAGTAGCTGATAAGGAGTGAAGGTGGCAGGGGAAACAATCTTATAGTCTTGGCAGAAGGGGGCATAGCTAGTAAACCTGTGCAGCCTTTCCCAGGTGTGTGTGTGTTTGTATAAATCAAACCTCAAAGAGTGTGTGTGTCAGTTACTTGGGCAGGGACATGAAGCACTGGTTGGACAGAGACGGTGCTGGAGGTCTTGTCTTGGTCATTCAGCTGAGATCTCAGCTGTATAGCTGTGCCAGTGGGAGTGTTATTGGTGATCTGGAGAAAGAGGGAGAAACCAGTCCCAGACTGACTGTGGTCTCTGAATGCTCTTAAGAGAAATTGTACTTGATGCAGAGAGCTGCATCTGGAAATACTGTGTGTGTAACTTGTCATCCTCCCAATGTATGTTCCCCACTGGTGCCAATGGTGAGGATTGAGGCTCCTTGATTACTGCTGGGCATCACAGTTCACATAGTAGTATTTTGGCCCTTTTGTTTTGTATATGATTAGCCTAGAGTTGGGAAAAACAAGAATATGTTGGGAAATGTACTTGTTGCACCTACCCATGATGGGCACTACTGCTAAACCAGGGTGAATTTGTGATTTCCCATCACTTTGTCCACATTCCATTTGAACACAGTAAGAGAAGTACTTTACTTTACGTGGAGTAGAAGGCTGTTCCATAGAAGCAGCACTACCATTGGACTTAATAAGGTGTAATAGGTCAGAAAAGACAGGGTCTGTTGAGGCTGTATATGCAAAGCAAAGCTTGCCTCCTAGCAGACTGTATGATACTGAGAAATTGGACAAAGCTGTTAAGAGGTGCTAATAAGAGCTTCAAGACTTTTAGATGGTCTGCATATTTTTTTAATAATTTAGGCATATGATTTTTTTTAGTGAGAAAGCATTGTTGTCTTTCCATTTGTGACAAGTGTTTGGACAGGTGCATACCATAAGGGACATTATACTCAATAATCAGCCTAATAAGAGCCAAGTACATCCTTCGACCTGCACACCATATCTTTAGATGGGATCCGGACACATGCTCGACTAGCATATGTCTGAATCACAAAACATCGAACACACATACATGAAAGCGCTTAACATTGACAAGCGCTTCCATGTGTGTGTGCCTGTTTCGTAGATCGGACTACAGTGCGGGTAAGGGAAAATTCCCTTTCCCCACTGTAGTGCAATCTCAGAGTGAGAATAATAAAGTAGTGGGGGTGTGGGGGTGCAGAGGGGCAAAGCCCCCCTGTAGAAACACAGATTTTTTTTTTTGAACTACACATATACTGCAGTGTTGGTGCTGCGGTAGCGTTGTCACCTCACAGTAAGACGTTGTCCTGTTCGATTCTTAGCTAGAGCATCTTCTGTGTGGAGACGTGCGTGAATGGGCGTACCTTCGTTGAAGGTTGTGGGTCAGGGCTGGCAACTTGGCACGTAAAAATCTACTGCCAATCATTAGCGGACCAGAGTTCCGCTGTGGCGACCCCTAACCGGGAAAAGCCGAAAGACACAACAACATACACTGAAGCGCTTTTCAATGTTATGCGCTTTCGTATATGTGTGTTCGATGTTTTGTGATCCGGACATATGCTAGTCGAGCATGTGCCCTAGACCCCTTTTAGATATAAGATATACAGTGAAAAAGACTTTCTTACAATACTGGATATTTGGTAATCAGGGGACACTTTGTTGTCACCATAGGTTCCCCTATCCCTGACTGCAGGATCAACTTTAAGGGGGTTGTTATAAGGGAAGTTATGCTTGCTGTAAGGTGCTGCTATACATTTCTTTTCATGTAGTTTTAGTCTACAATTTTAACACCAGCTGTTTGGGAAAAGCATTCTTGAAGGATTTTAGTGCTGTCTGGTGTGTTAATGATGGCACTAAGGTTGCAATCATATGTAAACCTGGTCAGCCATAAACCCTTAATGATTTCTTTGACCTCTGTGAAGTAAATGACAAAGAGGAGTGGCCCAAGGACTGAACCCTGGAGTACACCAGTGGTGATAGGTCTTTTGGAGGATGTAAAGCCACCCACCCTAATTTTCTGCCTTCTGTTTGTGAACCAGTTAGCTATTCAGTAATTTACATAGGGATTTTCATTTAGCTGGAAGAGTTTATCCATGATAACTTGAGCATGGGATGGTGTTGAATGCCTTTGCAAGGTCTAGATACGAGGTGTGTACTGATTTGCCCTTATCCATTGCTTCAGTAGCTTCCTTGAAGTTAACCAGAGTAAGTAGGAAGAATCTGCCCCTGTTGAATCCAGGCTGGCTTAGGTTGAGAATTTATGGGTTACTTATGTCCTTATTTATTAATTTCATAGTCATCGTTTCTATAGCCTTACAGTACAGTTGAGGCTGGTCAGGATTTCTTCCATCCTCAAAACCTTATTCCCTTTTCACACATGGGGTTGGGGTGTCACTTTAAAAGTGATAAATCATCACGAGCCAAGGTTTACACTGCTGGGTGGCTTACCACTCACTCTTGCACACACTCTCACCTATGGCCAATTCAGAGTGTCCAGTCCACCTACTGGATGTCTTTGGAATGTGGGAGGAAACCAGAGCACCTGGAGGAAATTCACGTGACCACAGGGAGGACATGCAGACTCTGCACAGAAAGCACCCCAGCCGAGAATTGAACCGGAAAACCTCTTGCTGTGAGGCGACAGTGCTAACCACTGCACCACCCCACCACAGCCACCCCCAGTGACGTTCTTAGATTATCTGTAAAAGTTTTGGACACTTGCAGTTGTGCCTTCATTTCCTCATCTGATAAACTATACAGTTTTAATTTGTCTACAAAAAGAAGATGAGTAGCCTTTATGCTTTATTTTCCGGGAGCCAAATTGTAGCCATGACCTAATCTGTGAAGTAGACAACTTAATGGGTTAAGGGGAAGACAAAATGTGCAGCGGTGACAGTCACCCTGGAATATCCTGCTTTGAATTTTTACCCCTGGAGTAATATTTTGTCCTTTATCATGGCTTAATTGCAAAGTGATTTGCATGGCTTAATTGCAAAGTGATTTGCTAATGTTTCATGGTCGCTGTAATTAATCAATTAGTACAGGGTGTTATCTTACACATTTTTAAGCACTGTTATCCATGAATGTGGGATTTCTACAGTTCTCCATTATAACTTTAACAGCAAATGATCTTTTGTTCCATATGACTTTTTTATCACCCTTCTGTTCAATTACCCTGACTGAGTTTTCTTCTAAATAACTATAAACTCTGTTGGCATCAATTCCAGTGTATAGTTTATATGTTATCAGAAGGCAAGTTACTGGTCTATAGTTTTTAGGATACCTTGCAGATTCACTCAAGTAGGAGCATTGTTTTTCCTGTTGTTAACCAGGCTGGTGTTTGTTCCGAGTATGGGTCTGTTCTTATCCTGGTACATTGACTCCTAACCTTGGTGTGTGAGAGGATGACTGTTCCTGTCCTCCTTTCATTTGACATGAAGCCTGTTTGGAGGATGATATTAAATAACGTGCAGGAGATCTTACAAGTGTTGTTTCAGGCTGGCTCAGTATGTTATCCTAGTCCCATGGAAGTAGTTTTGGATGGTGTTGTTTCAGGCTAGCTCAGTATGTTATCCTAGTCCCATAGAAGTAGTTTTGGATGGTGACTTGAGAACTTGTTCTTTTGAGGTTTAAGGAAGCATGTAGATATGGATATGTATTCTGGGATTATCGGAGGGAAGAGGGGGTAAAGTCAGAGCTCAATGTGCCCACCATTAGATTCACTATGTCCTCTGGGTCCAATTATGTGTTAGCATTTAGTTTTAGCTGTTAGTTATGTAATAAATAAGTAAATAAATAAACAGCTTTTACTGGCAGAGGAAAAAAACACTCCTTGCTTAAGAGTTGTTCTAGAGTCACTTCCTCCCTTTCTTATTTTTTTCTTGTAACTACACTAAGTACTGGTTATTTTTTAAATGAGAGACAGGACATTCTGCTTTTCTGGTCATTCTGCAGCTGCCATGGTATTCATCTAATTGGAATTCTTAATGTGGGGACTCCTCTGTCCATATCCCTTGATTCTTTGTGTAAGCCTCTGTTTATATGTCCATAAGAGATGCTCCTCTTCCCTTCTGCCAGGGCAGTTCCATAAATTTGGTATGTACAATAATTTCCTTAATCCCTGCATAATACCTTTCTGCTGGAGTCATTCAGCCATCTTTGTTTTTCCTATCTGTTCAGCTGCTCAGATATACAGTTGCTCATTTTTCTGATTTTTATTTTGAATGAATTCACCTCACGTCTGGCCTCTTCCTTTTGTAACATCCTTTTCTTATGACCTTTCTTCTAATATGTTTGCATTATGGCTTTTTTATTTTAATTTGATTTGACTGTAAGCTTTTTCAGGGAGAGCTTCTAACTCTTTCTTTGCTTACTGTACTGCTAAATTTATTTGTTGATGTATATGATTTCAAATCTGCTTCAGACATCACCACCAGGCCTGCACTTTGAGATCCCCTGTCCAGTCTGGCATTTATGTCAGCTGTTGGGTGTATTTACTGTGGGCCAAGGTCAACCTTTGACTGTGTTTTGTTCTTACAGCCTTCCTCTTCTTTAACCCGAGAGTAGGTTTTTGGTACCATGGGCACTTTCTTTGCCACCTCATTTATTTTTTAACATGCTGTTTCCCTTGAAAGATCTCAAATTAGTGGTTTCTGTGGAGATTAATCCTTTTCTCCTGTGCTCTAGCTTCTGTCTGGCCTGTGGTTGTATCAAATCATGGTGTGTATCTTCATCTGATGTACATATTCATGCTGACAATTGCCATTCATTCATTTTTGATGAGGCGCCTAGCTGTGGAAGATGTGTTTGTACCACATATGTCCTAGCAATGTTCCTGGCTTACCCAGATGACATTTCTTCCTCTGAGATGTCAAAATGATTTGTTCTTTCTGGTCTATTTTCTCTCCTGTTACAATTGTTAGTTGAAAAAGAACTCCTGGGTACAGCACCCATGTTATTTAATTTATTTTGCTTTCTGTCTCTTATAATATCCTCACATATAGCCATCTAAGACTTCATCACAGCTTTCATGTTCCTTAGAGATACTGTAACCCCGGTCTACCTTTTCTCTAAACTGCTCATAGTAAGAGTTATGCAATGTAATTTTTCCACTGAGCCTTGCATAGCTAAAGCTCATATACCTTTTATTGTGTATGACTTAATGGATTTTGTAGCCAAAGTCACTAAACTGGCATCTTCTGCACCTTATTATCCCATTACTAGGTCATATCTTATGAAAGTGTTTTGACCAGGAGTCTGCCCATTTCAAGGCTCTTCCTCTCTGGATTTCCATCCACGAGTGGTAAGCTTGTAACTTTTCCCGGTTAGGGGTCGCCACAGTGGATCACTGGGCCGCACATTGATTGCCAGTGGTGTTTTTACAGTGTTGAATTACCAGCCCATCGCTCAATCTTCACAGAAGGCACACACATACACACACCTAGCTGCGTGTCTTTTAAAACTCACTCGTCCACAGGGAGGACATGAAGACTCTGCACAGAAGGAGCTCTAGCCGAGAATCGAACCAAAATACCTCTTGCTGTGAAGCAACAATGCTAACCTCTGCACCATCACAGCCGACTATGGTTTAGAGCAGTCTGTTTTTCTTTTTCTGCTTTTCCCAATTCTTCTTTTCAGTCACTCTTTTTTGCAGGCTTCAGAAATCTAGAATTTGGTCCTGAGACACTGTGCGTTTTGTTTAAAGGGGAGGGGCTAGGATAACCTGAGAAAGTTTTATTAACCAGGCTGCATACCTGCCGGTCTTAGTCCTAAAGGAGAAGGATATGAAACTGTCAGTACAGCTCTGTCATTACTGTAAATATGTACCTTAAGTTTTTCCAGTGAGCTTAATATTTTATGTATGCCATGTTACCCAGACTTCCTGTCAGTACTCCAGTTTATGGATGAGTTCTGCATTTAGTAGCTTTGTTTTTTTTTTTTTTTGTTTCATGTTTTCTGCTTTGTTAATTGCATTTACTGAACAATTATACGAGAGACCAGCTAATGCTTTATTTCTGAACTTCTGGGTCTTTTTGCTAATAGCACTATGTATACCTCTCAGTGGAGCACAGCATTCTGGCTGCACATTTTGCTTCCTACTCACGGAGTTTCTAACATGCAGTCTTGTCTACAATTGCATGCAGCATAATACTCACACCAGTTATAGTTTCTGCATATTGTGCCTGAAGTTGAATAATTCTAGTCTCTATTGTAAAAATAATATTTTTAGGGTCTGCACATTTCTGGATGTTTGCAAGCCGCGGTGGTGCAGCGGTAGCATTGTCACCTCACAGCAAGAGGTTCTCCTGTTGGATTCTCAGCTGGAGCGTCTTCTGTGTGGAGTCTGCATGTCCTCCCCGCGGTCGAGTGGTGTTCGAAAGACATGCGTGAATGGGCATGCCTTCGTTGAAGGTTGGGTGTCGGGCTGGCACTTCGGCACCATAAAAATCTACTGCCAATCATTAGCGGACCGGAGTTCCGCTGTGGCGATCCCTTACCGGGAAAAGCCGAAAGAAGAACAACAACATTTCTGGATGTTTGTAGCCTTGGTAAGCAAATTATTCTGGTTAGGTTTTAAAATGTGGAATATGTGGGAAATTGTTTGCATTGCTGACTTGAGTAAAAAACCACAGTATTTATTGTATTTCCATATCATGTATAATAATGCATTTAATAAACCACACAGGAAGGGTTAACACATACTTATTAACTTAAATAATATGTAGAAAGTATGTTTAAATGGTTGTCGCATTTTGAGTATTGTCACTGGCATAGTCAGTATGCAGAACAATACACAGAGAGCTCATATTTTATCTGCAACTGATTGCACTCCTGTCAGAAAAAAAATTCTTACCATTCGTGACTCCATTAGTGTGTCACACTCAGTAGCTGTTCAACTGCAAAGATGTAATTTTATTCTGTAATATGACATTACATTGTTAAAGTTCTTTCATTATTTGTCAGTTTAAATGTTTTGACATCTTCAAAATATTGTCTGCGTGTAAAATGGTGAAACTATACAGCAAATAGCGTAATCAGCTGTATTGGCTTTGTCATCCCTGCAGTGATTAGTCCCAAGAGCATTTAACAGTGACAATGCAGATGTACATGTCTCTTTGTTGTCACTCCAATGCAAATGTTGGCTTGTTGCTTCTCAAAAATGCACTGCTTTGCACAAAGCAGGCATTGTTTTTGCAGAGAAATTTAGTCATGTTATCAAGTAGTTTAAGAATCTTGAGAATGTGACTATTTTAAAGCAGTCATGAGCCATAAGTGTTTAACATGATGTGCTGCTTATATTTTCCAAGTGAAAAAAACTTGAAATAGAAAAAATATTCCAGAGGGGAAGGTTTTCATAAATACTGCAGAGTGAATTTAAACAAAGATTCATTTTGCACCTAGTTTTTTTGTCACATTATGAGTCAATGTTTCTGTACTGTGAAAATGAAAAGGTACTGAACTGATAATAAATATGACATGAAATAAAGGTCTTAAAATCCATGTCTGCATTTGTCATTAACTGTGTGTATATATGATGCTTAATTTCAGATGGCTAGTCTCATGGCTTAATTATTCAAATATTTTGGGTTTTCAGTACCATGACAAGAATGGACTCTATTCCTAAGTCAAAATATGATTAAAGTTCATGAAATTAGTACTGTTTCAATCTTTGATGTTAGCCAAAACTACAATTTGCTAGGACTGACTCTAGTAATTCATAAGGAGTTTTGGTAACATATCTAAATATGACTGTATATTCTTTTTTTATGAAACCTATTGCTCCTACTACTATTGGAACTGTCTGGGCATCCGTCTTCCACATTGCCCTCATTTCTGCCTGCATAATCTGGTATTTTATGATTGTGTCTTGTGTCTCTCTGTACATAAGACACTGTAATCACTGGGTGTAGCAATTTCAGTGATGATTGCTACTTTAGTCTTCTTTTCATGGATTACTATATCTGGTTTTCTTCCATCTACTTTCTGAACTGTTGGTAATGGGTGATCCCATGTGATATAAACTTCATCATTCTTAATAATGCTTTGTGGCCCATGTTTCCAATGCTTCTCACCTACTTCAATATTGTAATGTTTGCACAATCCCCAGTGCAGCCGTCTTGCCACATTATTATGCCTTTCAGTATACATGCCCTCTGCCATTATCACACTCAGCAATAAGATATGCGACTGTTTCCAGTTCTGTTTTATAGAACCTGCATTTGTCATTTTTCCACATATTCAATGGCCTTTGTAAACCAGTGTGTAGGTAGTCCACTGTCCTGGGATGCCAGTATTAACCTTTCATCTTTTGGTTTGGTTCAGAAGGCTACCACATACAGTTTAAGATGGAAGAAGAGCCAATGTTTTGAGGAGAATTTGTGGTGGCCTTTCTAAAATAAAAAAAATCTAATTGCAGTGTAGTTCATCTTGTTGACAGAACAGATTGCATATGTTTTATTGTTATGCAGCATCAGATGTAGTTAATGCAGGGAAGTAGGGAGCTGAAAGCAAAGCCCCCTTTTCACCTGTATAGATGTAGGGCAGGGATTTGTACCCCACTGAACATCACAGTTTTTTGGCCATTGTATTGTTTGCAGAATGATCTATGGGAGTAGTGCAGCTCTGCAACATGTATGTTTGCCAAAATGCAAAGCCAATGAAATTGCATACTGATCTTGGCAGGAGAGATTCCCATTTCCCACAATGACTTTGGAGTTAATTCTTATGACTAAAGGGAGTAAAGTCTGTTTTGCTAGGGGTAAAATGTAAATGCCACTTCCTTTGCAAATTCCACTTCCTTTGCAAATAAGTTGCAAAATTCACTGAAGTGGTTGCCATTGCTTATGATATAGAGAGAACTATACAGAAATTGCATCTTCGCACTTATGAACACATATACATCAGCCAAACATGCTGGTGTCTACCCTGATTTTTTTTACATTTTAGGAAAAGCAGATAGTTGTTCAGGGGGGACTGATTTACATTACTGTTCGACTGTATTTTTAGAACTGCTGGAGTCAGATCTTAGTCTGTATTTAAATGACATGGCTAATTTTAAATGTCAACTAAAATGTAGGATAGCATTAGCATTCATGGTATTAAACAGAATTCATTTTGATCACATATTTTATATTTAATGTGCAAGTTATTTGACTGTGTTTTAAGTACACATTTTAAATGTATTGCATTGTGATTGGTTGTCTATATACATGTATGTGATTTTATGTTTAATCCTATTTAAATGTTCATTAGGTTCAATGTTATTCTGATTGTTGCTACTGTCTGAAGGAACAACAGTGCTTAATGTGTCTGTCTTTTGTTTTTATATTAATTTCTAGTTTTTCACCTTAGAGGTTATTGTGCATTGATGTTTTTATTTATTTAAATACAAAATGTGCTTTATTTATTACCATTTCACTTATCTACTTTTTATTTTAAACTTGATAGAAATCCAGTTTTAAAACAAAAATAAGACCCTTCAGTACTTTAGTCATCATTATTTCATTAGTAAATTAAATTAAGCAGGTAGCACTGTCACCTTTGGTGTAGAAGGCTGTGGATTCTATTCTCACACTAGCTAGTTGGAGTAATTTTCCAGTGCTGACACTGCACTGCAGGAGAGGAGTTACCTGTTGACTTGTCTAAATTTCCCTTCATCAGCATGAATACTACCTTGTGTTTCCCCTGAAAAGTGGCTGTTGTCCTATTGGGACTAACCTGGTTAACAAATTGCAAATAAAAATAAATAAATATAATTTATTATGCTTATAAAGTAATTAACTTACAGCTTCCCATTAAAATGAATGAAAATGAAAACACAACAGTAGCTGGCCAAGCTTAGGCAGTCCATGTTCTACTACTTTGTTGGATACACATGATATTAGTTGCTTGGATATCAGTACTTTAATGGAGAATTCAAGTCATTTGCTTAGATATACCAGTAGAAACAGACATCCTGACCTTAAAGAATTATTTTTTTCTTATAAGTATAATGTATTGGCAGGGAATAATATAAGTGGTCAGTTTTGACAGTATAGTAACAGTATACACTGCCCACATATTTTAATTAAAAATCAGAGGTGGGGACTGAGTAGAACAACAGGTTGAGATATATTGCTATGAATATTATTTATTCCCTTCTAATAAGATATCTGCAATAAAATTAAA
This sequence comes from Protopterus annectens, assembly GCF_019279795.1. NCBI lineage: Eukaryota > Metazoa > Chordata > Ceratodontiformes > Protopteridae > Protopterus > Protopterus annectens. Next base: position 516,031,218 of record NC_056746.1, on the reverse strand, counting down.
AAGTCAAGGATAGATTATGGTGAAGCACACTTATTTGATCTCTGTTAGATTATCATTACTGTGGGCATTTATGGGAGGAGAGTACATGTGCATAAGAACAATAAGCTGACACATTACTGTGGCCATTATTTTTTTTTCACTTTCATCACGGTCAAACATCTGAGTGGCAAATGGATGGGAGGAGGGAAGGCAGACTGTATATCAAAAATGTGTTATATTGCTTTATCGCTATAAGATGGTTAGTGGTGCCACTTGCCTGGAATGGCAGTATATGTCTGTTAGTGTAGCAAGCTGAAATCCGTTATTATGACCAGGAGGAGTATTGTTGTGACCTACTTTTGCAGTAATATCTCAAGCGATATAAAGTCTTACTTAAAAAATGTATCAATAAAAAGTTGTTCTCTTCTTTTGGGTACAGGATAAGAATGGAGGCTGGGATGATTGAAAAATTGATGGCCACACATGTCTAATTCAACTTTCATGGAGACTACATAGTCAGCTGCAGCATGCTGTCATTGAATTAATTTTACATTTGAATGCTTTTACAGTTATGATAGACTCAGAAAATTGGAAGAAACTTTACCAGATATTTGAATCAGTAAAACTTAAATACATATCGATAAGAAAATAGACCTCCAAAGAGCAGCGTTATTTGTGCAGAATCAGTGGAAGGAAAAGCTTTTAGTTTTCAATCTTGGTAACTTTTTTTTAAATAAATGACATTGATGGGAGGACTAAAGATTGCAGTAATGTCAAACTTGCCAGGAACATCTTCATTAGTCCTTGGCCCTCTGTAGCAATTACCCAATTAACTCTTCACTTTCTCCACTTTCCAAGCCTAGAGTAATTCACATGGATTTGAGAAGATAAAAAAAAAAAGAAAAACACAGAAGAAACTCCATGCTAATGCCTGTGGTCTTAAAAATAAAATATCTTTGGTATCAACCTTCATAACATACATGCTCACTGTGAGCCCTGGTTTAAACTTCAGTTGACTGATAATTGCATCATTTGATTTTACTGCACTGTAAAAGGAGAGGTAGTAGCGTCATTTATTTATTTTTTACCACATTCCACGTCTCTGACCAAAGTAGAGCTACATTGCCCAACTGAGTAGCACCACCGGTCTTTGAATGTGATGCATGTATATTAGTTTTGACCTTGCAAAAACTCTATACCTTATGACAGTTGGTTTGCTGCCTTAGTGCGGACTGGCTTGAAATCGGCTGATATGACCAACAAACTTTTCTCTTTACCAAATTTCTGCAGCAAATAGTGATGTTTCCCACTAGGGAATTGACTGGGATCTTATTGCTCAGCCTTGTCACATCTCCATAGCAGGAATAATTTCTGCCATAATTAGTGATAACTTCCTTACCCTCATTGCTTGAAGAAACTGATCATATAATATACTTCCTCACATTTTTGCTGCTCATAATTTCTCAGACATTTGAAAACATTTCTGCATACAATGTTCCTACCTCATTTGGGATTCTGGCGGGTGGCCTAATGGTTAAGGTGCTTGTCTTACAAACATAAGGTACAGGGTTTGAAAATCACAGGGGATAATTGGCTAGGCTTAAAATGGCTTACAAGGTTAGTTAGCCTAGTACTCATCTATGAACCTATGAACCTGTCTTATCCCTGCCTACCACAGATACAGCCCTAATCAAATTTTGAAGCAGCTTACCTTGTGTAGCAAGCATGCCCCTTTCCATACGTTTAGTCTCAAAGCAGCCTATTATAATAACTTAATATCTGAAATTAAGCAATTGGTGGTTCCTAGTTTAATGCCTAAGAGAATACATTAGGCCAGAGTAAAGATTACATAAGATGACCACTTCATATACATGCCAGTCCACACCCTGTTACCTACATATTCTGGGAAAGGGTTAATGTCTTGTTAATGAAAACTTAAACCCTTTCTATATTGGGGACCAAGAGCAGGCCACATTTAGTAACTGCAGTGTAGCTGAGAAATTCACCAGTATTTCTCTATATGTGTATGATGCTGACCCATATGTCAGTATGTTGAAAACTGCAAACTTGGTGAAATATGCCTGAAATCAACATTTTGAATATTAAAATTAGATGACATGACGTCTTCCAGCATAATACTCTATTTCTTGAGTTCATGGTACCTCAGAAAAACTTAGAATGAAATAGATTTCATAATTTTATTTTGTTTCATGTCCTCTTGTCTCCTGCTCTTGCTTGTCATCTGACTTTATTTATTCCTAAAGGACAACTTTAAAAGTCATTGTACCCTTGATAGCTGTAAAGCTGCTAACAAAACTGTGCCCTTTTAGCCTGATGGGCTCCCCCAGCTTTTCTTGAAGGTAGTGTTTCTTTAGGGTTGCTGGGTAAACATTCAGAGAGGACTTATATTTAGTACTTTAATGAAAGGGTTTGTGAGGTTCATGTGACTTGTTTTACTTCATTGTTTTCACCTGTTAAGTTTTTTAAGTGGAAATAATTTTCTCCTATTTAACAGTGGCTTCTACTGCTGTTTTGTATCTCCTGTATCTTGAGACTTGCATTTGCTTGTTATAACCTTAGCATCTAAGTTAAAATCTGCTTCATACTGTTTGTCAAGATGGATGTTGAAATTCACTAGTTATGAAGTGTGGTCTTTATTGTGTTTGTACAGCTAACCTAAACATGATGTTCATCGTGTTTCACTGTTGCAGTCGTAACCAATGGGTTATCTGACTCCCGGTAGCCCTTGATCGGCCAGAATACCAAAGGTAAGTAAAAATTACGTCAGCTGTCATCGGTTGTAAAGGACGTCAAGGTGTCCGATACAAAAGGAGGCAGCCAACATCACTTCCTCAGTTTTCCTTGCCGCGGAGCCCGAAGCAGAAGCATTTATTGCACGAGTGCCAGTCGGCAGTTTACCTTTTTTGTTTCCGACTACAAAGTTGAAGTCTACTACAGCTTAGTACCCCATTGGGGATCCTCATTTCTTGCCTTAACGAATGTCAGAAAAGGTTAATACTTGTCTTGCCTGTGGAAAGCAGATTCCCCATAGAGATTTTCATTCCTATTGTATTATTTTTTATGCCTTGACCACAACGTTCCTAATTTTGATCTTTGTGCTTCCTTTAATCTGCGTATTATTTGTCGTTGGGCTAAGCTTTTAGCTAAGCATTTTGGAGTTTGGCCTAAGTTTGACGGTATGGCGTCCGCTGGTCTTCAGGCTTTGGATATCCCCAAGAAGCGTAAAGATAAGGACATCGACAGGCTTCCGAAGGTCAAGTCCTCAAATGATGTTAGCTTGGTCGTCAGTCATGCAGTAGCCAGTGAGGCGCCTTTGCAGCCTGCAGATTTTCAACCGCAGGCTTCGGTTGAGACCATTTCAGAGGTCCCCAGGCCTCCGGCATCCATTTTGCCTTCTGACCTTCTGCCTGTTGCCTCTTCAGCTGAATCCGGAGCCGCGAAGCTGACTCCGGTGTCCGAGACCTCCGTTCTTCGTTCAGACAGCAAGCTCATACCGACGACTTTAGCTGCAACTTCAGCAGTTGCCAGGCCTCCCAAGTCCTTTAGACTTGCAGGTAAATCTTCCAGTCGTAGGCCTGTGAAGAGGCAGGCTCCAGTTTCCTTTTGTTCCCCTCATTCTCAAATGGTTAAAATGGCTGATGACCTTTTGACTCTTATTAGGGGTTCACAGACTCCTCCTTCAAAAAGAGGTAGGGATATCTCTCCTGAGGCTTTATCCTTTTCAGGTTTGGATACTTCTAGTATTTTTGTTGATGAAGAAGAAGTTTCTGAAGCTTTCTCTCCTTTTGCGGATTCAGACGCAGAAGAGTCCATCCCTTCTACTTCTCCAGAAGATTTCTCTTTTGGTGATACTTTAAATACTCTCAGGGAACATTTTAAATGGGAAAGTCAGGATTATCCCCTTTCTAAGAAAAGAATTAGGGAGTTTTTGGATTTGCCGCAGCATAAGCCTTTGGCTATTCCACCTGTGTTGGAAGTGGTTGATGATGTTTTTCTGGAAAATTCCTTGACTCCTAATTCGGGTCCTCCTGCTCCCAGGAAACCTGACAGGTACTATAGCGTTCCTGATTCTCATTTGTTTCTTTTCAGGAATCTGTTGGCTGATCCAGAGGTTATTTCTCAAGGCCCTAAAGGAGTTAAGGCCACTGTTGCTAAAAATTATGTTCCTTCTGACAGGGAATCCAGGAACCTAGATAGGTGGAGTAAAAAGGTTTATACCTCTGCCACTCTTGCTATCGTCTACTAATTGTCTTTTTCATATGCTGAAGTACCAGCAGCACACCTTGAAAGCTATTAAATCTAGGATAGCAGGTGTGCCTCAGTTGGCGGAGAGTAAAGATATGCAAGATTTGCTGAATTTTGCCAGTCTAGTTAATAAACATTCTTTACATTGTGGTTTTGACATTCTAGAAGCCTCCTGTAGGGCTACAGCTACGGACTCTGTTATTAGAAGGCACTCTTGGCTTGGGGAGCAGCTCCTACCAGAGCCTGTTAAGGCTAAGCTGTTAGATGTACCTTTGCATAAGGTCAGTCTTTTTGGCAGTAAAGCAGAGGAAGTGCTCAAGAAGATGGAAGACAATGCCAAGTCTATGCAGACAGTTAAAGACTTTCTGCAAGTTCAGCCTCCTGGCTTTAGCAGGAATTACCCTTCTAAGAGTTGGACGTTCCCTGATACCAGCAGAGCCGTTCTAGGACTAGAGGTTAGAAATCTTCTAGGGGACAGGTGGCTACCCCTCAAAGGTCTAAGCGTTGGCAGGCTTCCTCTTCCAAGGCGGGAAGTTCTAAGCCTGCATCTCAATATAAACATTCTCAATGACTCTGTCCAACTTCTGCCTGTTCTTGCCTGCCCGGAGAATCCTTTGGGGGAAGGTTGGCCCTTTTTTCAAATGTTTGGGCCACCATCACGGACGACAAATGGGTTCTCAGTTTTCTTTCCACACCTTTCCAGTACCCAAAGAATTCCCGGATGCTCCTTCAAACCAAAGAGCAGAAGTAGAAAAGCAAATTTTGTCTCTGTTATATCTGGGGGCAAAAGAATCAGTTCCTGCTCAGCAGATAGGCCAGTGTTTCTATTCCAGACTTTTCCTAGTTCCAAAAAAAGAAGGCACCTGACATCCTATCCTAGATATATCCATCCTGAACTCTTTCTTGATAATTCCAAAGTTCAAAATGCTCACTTTGCATCAGTTACTGCCAATGTTAGAAAAGGATTCCTGGCTGGTAACATTGGATCTCAAAGAAGCTTATCTGCACATCCCTATCAGGGACAGTTGCAGGCCATACCTTCTTTCAGGGTAGGCAATCAACATTATCAATTCTCTGCACTGCCTTTTCCCAGAGTTTTCACAAAGTGCCTGGCTCCAGTCATTGCTTTTTGCAGGCAAAAGAAAATTCAGATTTATCCATACTTGGACGACTGTGTAATTCAAGCAAATTCTCAGGAACAGCTGTTAAAGGATCTAAAATTTGTAAAAGACTCTTCTCTCTTCCCTGGGTTACACTCTCCATGTGGAAAAATCAAAAATGGTGCCATCCAAAGAGATAACATTCCTGGGAGCGAGTCTGAACACAGCCGCCCAGATGTTATATCTCACCCAGGAGAAGCAAACAACTCTCTCAGTTTACTTCAAGGACTTGGCAAGCCTGTCCCAGCTCCCTGCAAGAAAATACCTGCAAGCTCTGGGATTCATGGCCTCTTGCATTCTCATGATTCCATATGCAAAACTGCATATGAGGAAATTGCAGTGGTACCTCAAGAACACTTGGTGTCAACACACACAGGACCTGGATGTGGTGATTCCTCTGCTTCCATGTCTGTGGACAGAGTTTCTATGGTGGGCAACAGCCTGTCTACAGAACAAACGTATGCCTTTTTGCCCACCTCCTGCCATTCAAGTTCTGACCACAGACTCATCGGACTAAGCCTGGGGAGCTCACCTGGATGGCAGATGCATACAAGGATGTTGGAATGCCCAGCAGATGCACTTGCACATAAACCGGAAGGAATTGATAGCAGTTCAACGGGCCTTACTGGCTTTCAAGCATCTTCTTTCTCCAGGATCTCTACTTGTCAGAACAGACAACACCACAGGCATGTGGTACATCAACAAACAGGGAGGGACTCATACTTACCCCCCTGTGCAGACAGAATATGATTCCTTGGTCCACAGCAGCATAATTGGGCCTACATCTTCTAGCTCAGTTTCTTCTAGGGAGACTCAATGTTTTGGCAGACCTGTTGAGCAGACAAACCCTGGATCCTCACGAGTGGCAGCTGAACAGAACAGTCCTTTTACAGCATCATTTAGCATTGGGGCACTCCTCAGGTGGATATTTTCTCCTCCCTAGACAACCACCTTCTACCGGTGTTTTGTACCAGACAGCATCACAGCAAGGCCTGGAAAGTGGATGCTCTGTCTTCCCCTTGGATGCTACTTTCAGTTTATGCCTTCCTTCCTCTTCCCAGAGTTTTGTTGAAGATCAGGGATGAAAGACCAAGGACCATGCTCATAGCTCCAGACTGGCCCAGGCAGCATTGGTATCCACTGCTTCACAGTCTCTCCCAATTTCCTCCTTGACATCTTCCTCTGCAACCAGATCTTTTGGTTCAGGAAGGGGAAAAAATTCTGCATCCGCATCTTCAGTCTCTCCATTTGGCAGCATGGCTTATTGTATGAATCAATCTTCTTCTTCCCTTTCCCAGCAAGTGGTTGACATACTTTGTGAGGCCAGGAGGCCAAGCACTATGAAGTCCTACATTGGCAAATGGGAAAGATTCTCTCTTTGGATGCAAGCTAGAGGGGAATCTCCTTCTCAGCCTACCCTTCCTCTGATCTTGGAATACTTAGCTGATTTGCTTCAAGGTGGACTTTCTTTTTCCTCTATCAAGATCCATGCTTCAGCTATTTCTGCTCATTGTTCTTTTGAACAACCCATTTTCTCTCATCCTCTTATGAAAATGTTTCTCAGAGGTGCTTGCAACTTAAAACCTCCCACAAGAATGCCTACTGCAGCCTGGGATCTTAATTTTGTTCTAGAAAAACTCACTCTTCCTCCTTTTGAGCCAGCTGCTATGGCAGATTTAAAGTTTTTCTCGTGGAAGACTGCCTTCCTCTTGGCTAGAACTTCAGCCAGGAGGGTTTCGAGCTGCATGCTTTGATGGCTGTGGAGCCTTTTCTTATTTTCCATGCAAATAGGGTCTCCCTGAGAACCAACCCCCTCCTTTATGCCTAAGGTGGTTTCTAGCCTGATTCTTAATCAGTCCATACACCTTCCTACCTTCTTTCCTAATCATCGGAATAGAGGTGAAAGGATCCTACATTCACTTGATGTGCATAGACAACTCAGGTTTACCTGGACAGGACTAAAGACCTTCAGAAATTAGCACAACTATTGGTCAGCTTTGCCCCTGGTGCCCAGGCAAGGCTATTTCTAAGCAAACAATTTCCAAATGGATTGCTCATTGTATTATCTTTTGTTATTCCTTTCATGGCAAGGTTCCTCCTCAAGGGGTTAGGACCGACTCAACTAGAGCCACTTCGATTTCTGCAGCCTTTTTAAGGGGTGTCCCTACTAAAGACATTTTGGAGGCTGCCACATGGTCTTCTGTTCACAGTTTCACAAAGCATTATACTTTCCCTTTGTTTTCTAGAGCCAGGGCAGGATTTGCTACTTCTGTTCTGCAGGGCATCATTTCCAGTCCTTGATTCTGTTGATCCTCCTCCCTTTTCTCTGGGCTTTGGTAATCACCCCATTGGTTAGGACTGCAACAGTGAAACACGATGAACATAGTACAGTTGTGTACACTTACCATAAATGTAGGTGTTCAAGTGTATTCACTGTTGCATTCCTGCTTTCCCTTCCTCCTTGCCCCCTTTCTCTTTTCCTAAGGTACAGGCTGTTTTTGGTTTAAGCCTTGATCTGAAGTAGGAGATTCATTTGTCTGCAACCTGTGGGTTATGGATCCGATATCGGATCCGAACCGGCATGGTTTTCCAGCTATGGATCCAAGCTCTCAGCTCCTCCCCTCACCCATAATGCCCTGCTCTACCCTCATGACCCCAGATCTCGTTTGCCGCGCTGGTGACTGGATTTGCATTCATAGCTCTCAGCTAAGTGGTATTTTATTACCTGTAAAATCAGAAAATTTTTTGGTTCTTTAAGTAATTCTGTGTGAAAGTTTAGGTTTCCCTTTCTAAAAAGTTTAATTTGAGTTAAATTAAGTAATTTTTTTTCCCTCCCTCGCTGTTGTAGAGTGTGTGTGTTGGGCCTGTGTGTCTTTTTGTTTTAAGTTACTTTTAGTAGCTTTTAGTACTTTATAGATTATGGCTGATCAGCCTAAATCTATTTTTTCAAAATGCTCCGAGTGTGGCCATAAGCTCTCACCGGCTGATGGCCACACTCGGTGTGTTAAGTGTCTCGGGGTTGAACACCTCACATCTGGTTGTTCCATTTGTGCAGGGTTCAACCCCAGGGCACTGAGGGAGCGGAGGTCAAGCTTGTCTTGGCGGGTCTTTACCGCCAGACTCGGCTCCGCCTCTGCTCCTTGAGCAACTGTGGCTACGGTTGTTCCCCTGTGGCACCCCCTCCTGCTCCTGGGACTCAACCTCCCGCTTCTGGAGAGGAGAGGATGCTGGTAAAGGACCGGAGGAGAAGCACCTGCGGCGGGCGAGACCTCTGTTTCGGCCCCGCCAGCCAAGGCTTCTCCCCGGCTCCGTTGTCGGTTGTCTCCTCCTTCTCGGCTCCGGTCCCTGTGTGCTTTTCACGGGTCCTGAGGAGGAGGAGACCCGATCTCCGTCGAGGCTATCGAGGAGGCACTCCAGGCCTACCTCGGTAGCCTCGTCGAGATCTACTCATAGCCTTTCTGATGCTGATCTGGACCGGATGATGAGGAGGTTCATCCAGGCCCAGATGCAGATGGGAGTGCTCTTGCCTCCCCTCCGGGAGCTCAACACCCTTTAAGCCTATTGCTCCTTCTCCGACCCGCTATCCGGGTTGAGCAGCTGGAGCCGAGCAGCCGGGGGGGGGTCGGCGCCGATAGTACTTGCCGGATCCGACCCTGCCCTCGAGTGCGTCGGACCCGACCTCGGAGCCTGGATCCGAGCCGGATCCGGGGATCAGTGCTCGCCGGCGCCCGTCTGTGTCGGAGCGTACTGTCGCTTCGGATCCGGCGCCGGCGCGGCTCCGTCCACTCTTCGGATCGAGGGGAGCCGATTGTCGGATCCTTTGGTCGAGGTCGGCTCCCCTTCGGCTTTTGATGTAGTGGAGAGGGCTCTGTTGAGGGTCTCCGGACCCCCGGCACTTGCTTCGGCTCCATCCCGCGCTCCCTCTGCACTGGGCCAGGCTTCCACCATCCGGCCCCTGGGACAGCCCGTTTCTGTGCCCCAAGTTGCTCCTATGGAGCAAATTGGTGCTGCGAGACTCCTCTGACAGCCCCCAGAGGATGTCCCTCGCATACGCAAAAAGGAGGCACATTGACTCCCCCGAGTCTCTTACAGAAGACACGGACTTGGAAGGGGAAGGCTCCCCACGGTCACCCCCCCGAGGATGTCTCCTTTGGAGACATCATGGAAATGCTCCGTATAAGGGGGGGTGGTCTGCCCCCAAGTCTTCCTCGGACGAGTCCGTGTTCTTGGAGGCATTTGAAGCGGGCCCGTCTACCTCTTCGGAGTCCCCCTGCCGACCCCTGGTGGACCTTATTACCACCAGGGCGTGGAAGGAACCGGACACCGTGGAGCCAATTCCCAAAAGACCGGATAGGATCCTTAGTCCGCCATCCGACCGGGCCCATTGGAGTAAGGGGCCTCCGGTAGATGCCATGTTGACGGCGGCCACAAAGAGGGAACTGGCTCAGGAGAGTCCTCAGTCCACCCACCGAGCAAGGAGTCTCGGATGATGGACCGCTTGGGGAAGCGGATGTTCAGTTCGGCGACCTTCTCGGTAAGGCGCTGAACTATTTGGCACATGTCATTAGGATGCAGCGAGATCTTATTAAGAATACGCTGCATCCCCTGAGTCCATTTCGGAGGAGGACAGAGTTCTGCACTCCACCCGTATGGCCACTCTTAGGTCAGTTACAAATACTTCTGCGGCTACTCTCCCATGCAACGGAAGGCGCCGCTAGAGCTGCGGGACAGGACTGGTCACTAGGCGTCAGGCCTGGCTCCGTCCTCGATTTTCTGAGCCCTTCAAAGCGTCGTTGCGAACGCCCCTTTGATGGTTCTGCTCTGTTTGGCAAGACCGTTCGCGAGGCGTTGACCCAGAGCGAAAAGGACGGAAGACGCTGTCTGCCGTCGGAATCCGCTTCTCTGCACCCCAGAGGCCCTATTCTAGGAACCAAAAGGGTCAGAAGAAGATGTGGTTCCGAAGTCGCAGCAGTCCCAGCCTGCTCCGGACAACCAGTCCTTCCGTGGCAGAGGAGGACAGGGAGGACGCCGCCCTAGAGGCAGAGGGGCTCCCAGAAACTTCGGGTCCAGGGAACCTTTCTCTGAACGGCCAGCGCAGCAACCCTGAGGTTGCCCGACTGCTCTACTCTGGAGGCAGTCGGGGACGTTCGGGGCACCTAGCGGCATGGGAGTCCATAACATCGGACCGCTGGGTTCTCCAAATCATATCCAGGGATATCGCATTCCTTTCCTTCACCTTCCAAAGTTGAAGTCCTCCCAGACGTCCCACCGGTCAGCGGGAGGCCGCTTTGGCAGAAATTGGCCATCTGCTAAAGAAAAGAGCCATCCAGCCCGTTCCCCAGACCAGATCGGATCAGGGTTCTACTCCAGATTCTTTTAGTGCCAAAAGACGGGGAACTAAGACCAATCCTAGACCTCTCTCTCTTGAATCTGGCAGTCCCCAAAGAAAAATTCGAATGGTCACTCTGCAATCTATTCTCCCCTTCTGGGAGAAAATCACTGGATGTGCTCGATAGACCTCAAGGGGCGTACTACCACATCCTGATGGACAGGCGCTCAGGAGGTTTCTCCGCTTCGGCTGGGAGCCAGTCACTACCAGTTCGGGTCCTTCCCTTTGGTCTCACCACAGCCCCAGGGTGTTCACCAAAGTATTAGCAGTGGTAGCGGCCCACCTGAGGCTTCAGGGGGTGCAGGTCTTTCCCTACCTGGACGACTGGCTTCTTACCGCCCCAACAAGGCATCTACTTCTATTGGCGAGACTCCTTTCTCCATCTTGCTCCCTTTCTGGGCATCACAATAAATACAAAAGTCCAACCTGGCCCACACAGCTCTTAGATTTTATAGGGGCCAGGCTAGACACAAGGAGTTCGAGCCTTCCTCACTGCGGACAGGGTTCTAAATCTGCAGCTCCAGGTGCGGGCCATTCTCCATTCAAGTTCTGTTCCAGCGGAGTTGGTCCTGAGGGCTCTAGGGTCCATGGCATCGGCTATAGCACTTCTTCCTCTTGCCAGGCTCAATATGCGCATTCTACAGTGGACACTCTTAGTACAGTGGTCATACCTTGCTCTCCCATGCATCATCCCATAGCGATCAGCAAGGCTTGCAAGCGGTCCCTCTTGTGGTGGCTCCACTCCGCGGATCTGCACAAAGGCCGCCCATTTTGTGCTTCGCCCCCTCTCGCCACGGTGACCACGGACGCCTCCGCCTCGGGTGGGGGCACTTTGGGCCGGACCGTCCAAGGCACGTGGAGCGATTCAGAGACCTTACTGCATGTCAATGTTCTAGAGATGAGAGCAGTGCTCTTAGCGTTGCTAGCACTTCAGGACTTTCTTCCCTTGGGAACAATTGCGATTCAATCGGACAACATGTCTGTTGTCTGGTACATCAACAAGCAAGGGGAACAAGGTCTTACCCTCTTTGTCGAGAGGCCATGAGAGTTTGGGAATGGGCAATCTCCACCAATCGCTTTCTAATAGCAACGCACATTCCGGTCGGTCCAACATCCTAGCGGACAAGCTCAGTCGCACCATTCTGACCCCTTACGAGTGGTCTCTCAATTGTCAAGTAGCGGACGCATATTCGCACGGTGGGGAACCCCTTCATGCGATCTTTTGCTTCTCCCTCAAACACCAAGTGCGACAGTTTTTCGCTCTAATACCTCCTCCGGAGGTACCCCAAGAGACGCTCTGGTGCATGCTTGGCCACCCGGTCTTCTGTATGCCTATCCACCCTTGCCTCTGATGCTCCAAGTTCTTCAGAAAGCCTCTCGGGTGGGTTGCAGAATGATTCTCATTGCTCCATTCTGGCCTCGACAGATCTGGTTCCCCTTCCTAAGGTCTCACTCGGTGAATCCTCCTTGGATTCTAGATCCCATCCGGATCTGATTTCCCATCCATCCTGCATTCCTCCTCCGAATCTGGACAACCTGAAGCTGACCGCTTGGCGGCCCCAGATCCACTCTTCATAAGGACTATCGGTATTTCATCACCGGTTAAGGCAATCTTGCTGGCAGCGTATAAACCATCCACTAGAAAGGTTTACGAAGCAAGTGGAAAGCGTTTCTCTTTGTGGGCGGAGCGGCAAGGCCTGAATCCCTTCACGGTTCCTCTTCCTTTAGTACTTGACTTTCTAACCACTCTCTTTAACGATGGTGCCAGCAGTTCCACAGTCAAAGTACAGCTGGCGGCAATTTCTCACTATCACATTGGCCATGACTCTAATCCTCTTATGTCAGCCAAATTGTGTAAAATTTTCTCAAAGGTACTTTTCTTCTCAGGCCCCTATAAAACAAGCAGTTCCTCCTTGGGACCTTTCTCTGGTCCTACAGGCCTTGACCGCCCCTCCTTCGAGCCAGCGGCTACGGTGGATCTCAAATTCTTGTCCTACAAGACAGCCTTTTGGTAGCCATTACATCAGCCAAGAGAGTTTCTGAACTTCAAGCATTATCAGCTAAACCTCCTTACTTGGTATTTCATCCGGACCGTGTCTCCCTCAGGACCAACCGTCCTTTCTTCCTAAAATCGCTTCTGAAGCGAACATCAATCAGTCCATTAACCTCCCTGTTTTCTTCCTAAATATGAAAACAAAGGTGAATATAAGCTACATTCACTAGATGTTCACAGGCAACTTAGATTTTATCTGAACAGGACAGCTGGTCATTGGCAATCCGACCAGCTGTTTATTTCCTTTGCAAAATTCAATTTGGGCAAGCCAATCTCTAAAGTTTCTCTGTCCCGCTGGATTTCACAGTGCATTTTATTGGCTTATCAAGCTTCAGGAAGGCCGCACGGAGGGTGTTCATGCCCATTCAACCGGTCAGTATCTACCTCGGCAGCCTTCAAGGCTAGGATTCCTCTAGATGATATTTGTGCAGCAGCCACGTGGGCTTCATCTCATACGTTTATTTCCCACTATAAGTTGGATCTTGCATCTAGGGGTAGAGCATCCTTTGGCTCCGCGGTGCTCCGGAATATCCTTCCATGATGGCCGCCCAAGATTCAGGTAGCTGGGGACTCTGTCCCACAGGTTGCAGACAAATGAATCTCCTACTTCAGATTTAGAAGTTATGTACTCACCATAACGTTCCATCTGAGTAGGTGTATTCATTTGTCTGCAACCATCCCGCCCTCCTATCCCCCTGGCCTTTCAGTTTCCTGCATATTCTGTGTTACCCTTTTTAGGGTTTTGTTGCTTTGGCAAACTCGATCTGAGGTCATGAGGGTAGAGCAGGGCATTATGGGTGAGGGGAGGAGCTGAGAGCTTGGATCCATAGCTGGAAAACCATGCCGGTTCGGATCCGATATCGGATCCATAACCCACAGGTTGCAGACAAATGAATACACCTACTCAGATGGAACGTTATGGTGAGTACATAACTTCTAATTTTCTGGGGGCTTCTGACAGTTATGGCAAGAAAGACTGAGGAAGTGACGTTGGCTGCCTCCTTTTGTATCGGACATCCTTTACAATCAATGACAGCCGACATAATTTTTACTTACCTTTGGTATTCTGGCCAATTGAGGGTTACCGGGAGCCGGATAATCCATTGGTTAGGACTGCAACAGTGAATACACTCGAACATCTACATTTATGGCAAGTCTACACAACTGTACTTTTTTCTTATCATACTTGTCTTGCATAATTACATAATGTTATATTTGTATTGTTTTATTGTATGTAACATTGTTATTGTACAAAATACTTAACAAATACCATTCTAAACTTGAAGTTTAATATTTGTGACCCGAGAAAAATATGTAGTAACCTTGGGGTGGAGTTGGGAAGGAAGTCTGGGGAGAGGTAAAATTAAAGAAATTTGGGGGCTGAGCCTAGATGGCTAGCTGAAAACAGAACTTTTCAGAGTCATACAGTTTACTTCTAATTATATAGGAAAATTAAATATATAAAAAGGAAAGAGCTAACTGCATCATAATATAAAAAGGGAAAGGGTAAGAAAAAGGGAGAGTTTATGTTATGACTATCTACTTCATTTCTCAAAACGGAAACCCCATTCAGTTTAAGATTTTATTCAGGAAATTGCTTCAGTAATCTATCTTAATTTCCATATCTACTGGTAACCATTGCTTAACACCGAAGATAGATTCTATCACATTGAATATTAAGCGACTAGAACGTTAAGCAAATACCATATACTTTACATTGTGCTTCTCTTAATGTCCTTCTGCACAGTGTCCGACTGCATTTCCATCCCTTTAGTGCAGTACGGACGGAAATGCAGTTGGACATTGTGTGGAAAGACATTAAGTGACACACACCTGTAATTCTAAGAATCAATGATGGTGATTCATTACTGTTTCTGAATTGCCCTTGTCTTAACATCTACATAAAACCACTGTTCCTTTTATTGATCTGGGAAATTATATTTAGAAAGTTCCGTATATTTTACTCAGATATTCTAGGTTGTCTATCTGACTCAATTCTTGTCATAAAAAGGGGTTAGAGCATGTTTTCCACACATCTGTTATATAATAAAGAATGTAGCTAAACAGAGTGGGTGATTGCCTTGACAGTTTTGCTGGGTGAATGCTGCACGTCTGTTGTTTTCATTTTTTTTTTGTAACATTGGTGATGTTCTCAAGAACAGGTAGATTCTGTAGAAGAATATTTCTTTTCTCCATTTCCTTTGCTTGATTTGATCAATGTCAAAATTACTTCAGCTTTAAATGTTGATAGAGGAGGCCCATCATGTCGGTTGTGCTGGAATTCCTCCTGTTTTACTTTCTTTGTGTTGTACTCTGTAGTGTGCTGGAATAGTGAGTGGCTCATGCACACAGCTTGGAACAAGTAATGCCAGTAAGAATAAGTATTTGGGGAAAAGAAGTTTTTGAACATTGTTGGATCCTGCTGACATTCCCCTTTTCATCTGTGTTTGCCCTGATCTCATGCTTGAAGATTGCACACTATGTATCTGTCATTGAATGATGTCTTATTTGACCACTTTGCTGTCTAATGCTGTATTGGGTGATGTATGGTGACTGAATGCTGGTTTTGGCATGCTGCTGGGAGGATGAATGACAGGAGAGCTGGGGGTGCCTGGTTTTATGGCTGACTTTAGTGGTATTGGGACCCCATTCTTTGTATAGCTCTCCTTGGAGAGTGATTGTGGTGTTATATTTACACTTCTACACCTGTTCTAGAAACCCATGGTGGCAATGTTCTCTTACATTGGGATTTTTTGATTAGTGAAACAACACAAGTTTCTGACACAGAAGTTGTTGTGTAGAAAGATTTAGTATGGTTTACATGGAGGTTGGATTCATTTACTGCTCTTTTTTGCTGATGCATGGATTGGTTTGGAGTTAGTTTTGGCACTTGTTTTTAATTAAGTGACGAGAAGATTCAAGAGAGACTTGGAAAGATGATGTAAGGCATTATTCCCGATAGATGAGTATTTTCTTTTTGGTACGTGGAAAATTCAGGATGCCTTTAGTAGGAAGAAGTGACACTATAGCTTTAAAGGGAATCTTTCCTTGTGGAAAATGTGCAGGATGCCAGTTTGTTGTTAGAAGTTTTCCTGATATTAATGGAAAAACATTTCAGAAACAGGGGTCCACAATTGTGACAGTGAGGGGGTAATATATGGGCTTAAATGTCCTTGTGGAACAATTTATATAGGAGAAAGTAAGAGAAGTTTCTCCACAAGACTGAAGGAACATGTTAGAGATATTAAAAAGAATAAACAATTTAGTCCAGCAGCAGCACATTTTCATGAATTCCACAGTGGTTGCAAGCAACAGTACTGGAGCAGATATATAATGATTGTACAGTTTTACAAGATATTAAGTAGAAGTTGAGAAGAAAGGAATCTATTTATATTTTAAAATTTAATACACTCTTTCCAAAGGGACTCAATAAAGAGTGTAATTGGAAGTGTTTTTTGTAAAATGACTTTGACTTAATTTTAATTAGATTAGTTGTTTAATTGCATAATTGGTGAGATTGTATGTGTATATAAGGAATGTTGGGATAGGAGAAAGACACACTTGTATAGCCAAGGCGCTAGAGAACCCTGTTTGTTTAATAAAGTGTCAGTATTTATATTCACTTGGCCTTTCTTATTTGTGTGATGCACTGAGTATCTTTCTTTTACTTATTCTTTTTAATTTGTAGAACTGGTTATTGATAGAGGGCAGCTCTTCCGATGAAGTGATTTTCCCTCTGTGTTTCCTACATATCTGGCATACACTGTTAAAGTTGTTATGGCATTGAATACCAATGCTGCATATGTTTGTGTCATTGGTACACTAGGGTGCTCTGGATTTTGTATGTCAAGCTATGAAATGTATGGGAAACAAGAGCAGTTGAAGCATATGATCTGTGACAGGTGACACTGCTAAAAATGGACATAATATGGGGAGAGGCTGTCTGGTGTGGTTGGGTTCTTGCTTGCATTTCTTCTTTGTATTTGCCCAGTGTTGAATCTTGACATTCGATCTGGTGGGTGCATATGTACAGCACTAGGGATTGGGTTATGTTTCATTTGAATTCACAGGGAGATGCTTTAGAGATGAAATGATTGATGCACTGTAGGAAAAAGTAAAAAAGCATGGGTCCCATACAAAAAGTCTTCCATAGATATGTCTCTGTGCATTGTAATTGTTAGTAAAGCATTAGATGGGCTTTAGTCTGACTTGATATCTTTTAAAACAAATGTGCCTTAAGGAATTAGATATAAAAGTAGATCAACTGTCTAGACAAGATGTTCTTAGGAAGTAAACATAACATCCACTAATTTTTACAAGTCTGCATTAGTATACTGAAAATGACTTCTGCAGCTTATATGCATGATAGCTTATGGTTTTATCGGTTTGTATTCTGTTTGAGGGATGCTGTCACTACATTTTAAAATTTACTTTTTTGCATTAAAACATAGATTAATGTATTTTTTTCACAGTGAATATCATGATATAATTACCCCCAGATCCACAAGAAAATGGTTATCTGTCCAGTTACTTACCAAGATGGTATCTGTTCTCTATATTTTCACATTATGTACTTCTGTTAGTTTGTTAGCTTCATTTCCAAAGTCTAGAAGCCTTGCACATATTTAGTATCATGGATGTATAAATAATTCATTTCTAACCTCTGTACTTTTGTTTAGTAAATGTTAAAGATGATTTTGCACAAGAAGCGATGCATACACTACTAGTTATCAACTGATGACTGATTCAGTCTGTTTAAATCAGTATAAGAAACAATCTATCTTGTTACATTTTACTCATTACCATACAAGTTCAGTATGTAATAATGGTAATGTAAGTTTGTACTGTTGTTGTTTGTCTTTCGGCTTTTCCCGGTTAAGGGTCGCCACAGCGGAACTCCGGTCTGCTAATGATTGGCAGTAGATTTTTATGGTGCCGAGTTGCCAGCTCGACGCCCAACCTTCAACGAAGGCACGCCCATTCACGCATGTCTTTCGGAACGCCACTCGACCGCGGGGAGGACATGCAGACTCCACACAGAAGGCACTCCCCGCACTCCAGCCGAGAATCGAACGGGAGAACCTCTTGTTGTGAGGCAACAACGCTACCGCTGCACCACCGCGTATAATAATATTATTGCATTCAATAAAACATTAAATCTGAACTCATGAATTTGTATTTAAACATGCCTGTCAGTCTTCATACATAGCTAAATAGTGTATAGTATAGTAAAATTAATTTATATATATATATATATATATATATATATATGTATAAAATAATGCTATTATTTTTAAATAAACTAATTCTTATGTTTACTTCAAAGATTTAATATGATCACACTGTTATATTTATTAAAACAAAAGCATAGAATAAATTGCGGAAGAAGAATATAAAAGATTTCTCTGGAGGAGAAACTTTTGACTGTATAGCACTGACCCCATACATGTTAATCTTCTTATTTAGCTTTAGGCTAGTTAGTAGAGGAAGGTTAGTGTAGAAAGTTTTCTTTATATGTATTCTAGGAATTTTAACAATGCCATGTTTATAGATTTCTTAAAACTAGTTGTTAGTCATATTTCTTTTTTTGTCATGCCTGTGATGATAATCTATACACTTGCAAACTTTCTTGAGAGGTGACATTTTTTTCATACTTGATATTATATATAATGCTGCTTCCTTAAAACTCACTCTTCATAATCCATGGAATTTACTTTATCTTTAAAATTTAATGGAATAAACAATCCAAGAAAAAGAGCAAACCTACTACAATATCTTAATACTAACAAGATACAAATCATATTTCTTCAAGAAATGCATTTTAAGCATTCCAGCAAAACAATATGGAATCTAAACAAATGTACAATGATGGCTCAATCTACTTTCAAAAGCGTGTCTGAAGAAGCGTTCATGCTTGAACGCGAAAGCACTAACTTTTTGGAATTATATCTTGTGGAATAAAGAGTGTTTTGTGCTTACACCGTGGTGTCACCCTTGAGTTTGATTTTTGTTCAAAGAGGAGCTATGATTATCTGTAAAAATAATATACTGCTGCCTCAGATCTTATACAGATATGAAGATCACTGTGGCCTAATGACTTTCTTAGTCATAAAATCTAATGATAGATGATGGACTTTAGTTAATATTTATTGTTTCCTGGGGATGGGAGCTAACTTAGTGGGAAAAAAAACACTTGGATACTATTCCTATCATTATCAAAGGCAATTTGGTGATAGGCGATTATTTCATCTGCATTCTGGATAAGTCAGATACTAGCTCTAACAGAAATCTGAGGCTAAATTATACTGCTAAACCACTTAAAAACTGGATAGCATAATTTAGCCTGAATGATGGTTTTAATAATAGAATCAATAAATCACTATATTTCACACACCATTCATTCAGTTGTGGTACTCAAACTAGAATTGATAAGAGTACTAACTTTACATGATATAATTTCAAAAATATTAACGTCTATCATTGGTCCGTGTACCTTCTCAGATCATCAGAGTAAGAACAGACTGTAAAAAAGTGTTGCTTATAAATAAGATCCCGGCTTATATATCCAAATTAAAAGAATTTAAATGTTGGCTTCTCTCAGAAGTAGATCTTTTTATGAGCATTAATAATACAAATAGTACTAACAAACTTATGGTTTTGGGGTGCTTTCAAAATATATATCTATAGTAAATCCTTATCATGGTATAAAAATAATGTAAAAGATTGGGACAGAGAAATCATAAATATCCAACTTGAACTTCAAAAAGCTAATTATAAAGATAATGATAAATCTTTAAAAATATTAGTAAAAGACTTGACCAAAATACTTTAATCGACTTCCACATAACGCAGCAATAGCTTAAAAAAATTAAGAGTTGCATCTTATGCTATGTCACCAAAGTGCACACATAATCTAAGAGAGTGAAAATGCAATCAAGATTCATTCATATTTACAAATAAAAAAATGCTAAAAGCAAAATATATACTGATATTGGGGAAATCATAGATATATGTAAACAATACTATATGAATTTTAATCAAAAATTTAAACAAACTATAAATAGTACATCTATAGAACCTGAATGTTCAGCTATAAAGAGACTCTTCCCTGAACTAAAACAAAAAAACTCTACTTGAACAGGTCTTATTAACAAAAGTCACTAATAAAAGTGAGCAACTCAAACCTAGTAAAGCTCTTGCTATGGCAAGAATAATAGCTGAAATATAAGATTTCCCCCCACACTGTCATACATTCTTTCAGAAAACTCTTATAGAGAGAAAAAAAATTAATTCCTGCTTCTTAAACTATTCATTAATCACTCCAATAGTCAATGAAAATAAAACCATGCTCTTCTTACAAACCAGTTTCACTTCTGAATATTGATTATGAACCAAGAAGTCGAATGCACTCCAAAAACTATTAATTCAAAAGAAGCAGGATCCAAAACGAAGTTCCACAGCAAACTTTATTGTTTTTTAGCGCTTTCGTCGGCCTTAAGCCTCAGACTTCATCAGAAACACTAAAATTACAATGTAACACTATTAAATATCAACTCAGTACCATCACATGATTTTAAAAACCCCACGCCCCATAAATTAACATAATTAATTCATGAAGAACACCAGTTCATTATGAAAACACTTTTGTTCCTAAAGGAACATTACCTAAAATCTAGTGTGCAAAATTTCTGCAGTTGGTGTTTTTTCACAACGAAACTAATAGGATACAAATACCACAATGTAAAAAATCAAGTACATTTAACCCCCCATTACACCCCTTGTTACAGGTGTTTGAAAATTTATGTAATAATCAAGTAAGGAATCTTATTAAATATAAAAAATATGACTGTACAACTAACTTTTCCCATGAAGAAAGTGACCTTTTAAAAGGTATATGTGAGAACATGAACATCAGGTTAATGAAACCCGACAAGGGAGGGGGCATTGTGGTAATGGAAAGGAAGGCCTATGTAGAAAAAAATGTATGAACATCTTTTCAGTGATAGTTATGAACAAACATCTCTGAACAAATTGAATATAGCATGTAGGCACATTGATGTTATTTTGAATGATTTGTTATTAGATGGACAGATCGCCATCAGTGAATTTAATTTTTTGCAACAAAAATCACCCCGGATACCGACTATCTTCGGCATCCCAAACATTCATAAAAATATTGTTGATCCCCCCATGAGACCATAAAACATTCAGTTTGGCAAAATTTGTAGATTTTCAACTCAAAAATGTGTTGGAAAAATACCAACACGTTCTCAAATATTCCTGGGATTGCTTGGGTAAAATCAAGGATAATTTATTTTGAGAACACCTGATATTAGTTACGATAGACGTTAAGGATCTCTTCACTGTCATTCCACATGCTGTAGGTATTCAATGGTTTTATGACTTTCTTTGTAATAACACTATGATTGGACATAACAGAATTTTGATGCTTAGAACACTTATGGAAGTAATTTTTGAGAACAATTTTATTGCGTTAGAAAACCAGTACTTCAAACAAAAGGTGGGTGTAGCAATGGGGGCAGCATGTGCCTCCTTATTTGCTAATATTGTCCTTACCTATTGGGAGATAATGTTTGTGTTCAAACATGAGTTATTTAAATTCTGTAAATTCTATGGGCGTTTTTTTGGACGACATCCTGATATTTTGGGATGGTACGGATGAAGCATTGGACTGTTTTTTTTTTATTTTTAAACAGTAGTACTACATTCTTGTCCTTTACCATGGAATCTACCAAGGACACAATACATTTCTTGGACATTAAAATCACCAAGGATCGGGTTAAAAAAGGGTTTAATTCAACAATATACAGGAAACCTACTTATTCAAACACCTTGTTGCATTACGGTAGCTGTCACCCCATGCACCAGAAAAAATCATTGGTTAAGGGGCAAGGGGTGAGAATAGCAAGAATGGTCAGTGATTATAAACAATTCACTGACGAAATGAACACCCTCAAACATATGTTAATCAGGAGGGGATACCCGGAAACATGTATTGATCCCATTTTACAGGAAGTTATTAATAAAAGAAACAGTGAGCATTTTGTTCCCTTATTAGGTGGTAACGTGTCAAACACAAATGCCACGAATACATTGGATGGTGGATTAGATAATTTTAACACAGGCGTTATTGACAGAGGCTTTAGCAGGGCTTTAATTTTCACATTTAGCCCTGTTTTTAGTCAGATAAAAAATATTATTCTTAACAATTGAAGCATATTAAATGATATAAAGAAAAGTAAAATGGAAATGGGATCGAGGCCAGTAGTGGTGTATAAAAGAAGTTCCAATATTAAAAATATTTTAGAAAGGAGTGCACACAAAAATGTCGGATATATGAGAAAATGTGGGCATTGTGCACAATGTAGTTATGTCCTTGAAACAGATCTTGTGCATATAGAAAGTTATGGTAGCATCAAACTTATGCATAAGATGAACTGTATGAGAAAAGCTTTAGTTTATATCGCAATTTGTCAACAATGCAGTATGTTTTACATAGGAAAAACTAAAAATGTTTTTAATAAATGGATTTACCAACATCTCTATGACATATGGAAAGTTAAAATGTTCAATGCTTTAGCTAGACATACTTTTGAACATAGTGGGCATTGCTTCAAATTTTCAGGTCTGGAGCAAGTCACTGATAAGGATATGAGGGGTGGTCCAAAAGATGTATGGTTAGAGTATAGGGAGTTGATTTGGCAACTCCGCGTTAACGCTACCAGTTTCCCTTGTCTGAATGAGACCTTGTCTATTAGTAGTGATTTAAAACTTAAATCTGAATTCCACATGTGAAATAAGGTTGACAAGTTATTAGGAGCGTTATCAATATTGAGTATCATAGTAATGATGATGAATTTTTTATGTTACCAATAATGTTTACCTTTCATTGTATTTGTATTTTATGAAAAATCACCAACTGCAGAAGTTTTGTACACTAGATTTTAGGTAATGTTTCTTTAGGAACAAAAGTGTTTTCACAATGAACTGGTGTTCTTCATGAATTAATTATGTTAATTTATGGGGCGTGGGGTTTTTAAAATCATGTGATGGTACTTAGTTGATATTTAAGAGTGTTACATTATATTTTTAGTGTTTCTGATGAAGTCTGAGGCTTAAGGCTGACGAAAGCGCTAAAAAACAATAAAGTTTGCTGTGGAACTTCGTTTTGGATACTGCTTCTTTTGAATTAATATTGATTATGAACTGTTTATATCCATCTTAACCGATAGACTGAAAGAACCAGTTCATAAATTATTAATACAGAAGAGACTGGATTTATTTATAAAAGACAGACACATGATAAGCTTAGATGAAAATCAAACTTATGACAAAAAAGTAGAAGCATTACTTATAAACCAAGATATTTAAAACATCTTTGATTCTCTTAACTGAGATTATTTATTTAAAACTTTGGAACAACGTGATTTTTCCTTCATGGTTTATTTTTCTCTTAATAAACATTAATAAAAATAATAGAGCACATGTTAAATTAGGCCCATTTAACTCAGAAGCTATATTTCTTACCAGGGGAACTAAACAAGGATGCCCTCTATCTCCTGTTTTATCCTGTTTGCTCTAGCTGTAGAAATTCTGCCTGTATGAATTAGATCCAATTCTAAAATAAAAGTCATAGAGATTTCCAAAAATTACAATTCCAAGATTATGTTATTTGCTGATGATATAATGTTATTTCTAAAGAATTGTAAAGAATGACTAATAGAACAATAACATAAAATTCAGGCCTAAATTTCAATAACATAAAATTGAAATACCTACTTCTGAATAAAACAAAAGTTGCAAATAAAGAATAAAAATATTATAGGTTCATAGGTGTGTACTAGGCTAATGGCCCTGGAGCATTTACCAGCCTAGGATTACTCTGGCATCATGCCACCCGACCTTAGTTCTCGGTGCCTCTATCTAGTAAAGCCACTGGAGTGATTCCTGAGGTGAATTTTCTATTTTCCATCCACGCATCAAGATTTCTCTTGAAGAGGGTTAGTTAGGTGCTTAACATGTATGGGAAGTCTGTTCCATAGCATGGGCAGTCTCTGGGTTATGAACCTGGCCCTCCAGTATGTTCTGTTGATTGTGGTAATGAGGTTAAGGTCTCTGGAGCGTGTGGTGCAGAGGGATTGGGATTTCTTTAGATGTAGCATTTCTAGCAGAGCTGGGTCAGACATGGCTTTGTAAGTCGAGCAGAGATCGCTTCTAAGTAGGCGATATGAGACAGAGAATAGTTGGACTTTAAAAGTCTGTCCATATAGAACAAATATTTAATGCCTAGGATCCTCTTTGTGAGGTACTTTTGTGGCCTCTCCAGTTGTTGCAGATGTTTAGTGAGGTACATGCCAAATGGGGATTTGTACTCGATGACTGGCCTAATGAGAGAAGAGACAATGACCTCTTTCTTCCTGGATGCAAAACCCTTAGTAATGAGATGTGCCACATAGAAGGACTTTCTGACCACAGTGGCAATGTGGTGGTCAAAAAAGTGGTTGCTGTCAACCTATGTTCCCATATCTCTTATAACACCTTCTGTGTTCAGTGGACTACCATCGATGTGGTAATTCATGAGAACCAGGTTTTTCCCAAAGGGGATGACAACACATTTTTTTTAGCATTGAGCTTAAGGCCATGGTTCTGCCACCAGTTGTTGGTCTCAGTGAAGCCTTTCTGTAGGGTGTCAACATCACTCGAGGAGTTAATAATAGCTCCCGACTTGCAATCGTCTGCAAACTTTGTCAGCTAGAGTCCCTTCCTGTTGAGCCTGGACTTCAGAGAAGTAGATACAAACAGGAGAGGACCCGGGACTGAACCCTGTGTGACTCCACTTGTGACTGGTCGGCAGTCTGACTTGGAGTCACCTACTTTCACACTGTGGGTTCTACGTGTGAGCCTGTTTGCATCCTACCTAGTGATATAGGGGTTGATGCCTAAAAAAAGTAAAGAAACTTTAGCCTTAAAAATACCTGGGTATAAATATCACTGAAATGCTAGAAGAAGCAAAGAACTCATATTGTGAGAAGATCCAAGAAACTATAGCAAACATAACTCTTTTAAGTGGAATGAGTTAGTAATTTCTTTTGCAGATAGACTACAAATAATAAAAATGATTAATTTCCAAAAATCCTATATATAATCTAAGCATTTCCTTGGCACCAAGCAAAACACGAATAAAGAAAATTAATAAACTCTTCTTAAATTTTCTTTTGTACCCCCAAAAAGTCAAGGATTGGTTATCAACATCATATTAGAGCGTGGGAATCAGGAGGCTTACATTTCCCAGATATAGATACTTATGTCAAAGTAACTGTTTTTAAAATCATTTTAACTCGATAGACCGCCAGTCTATAGTTCTAACTGGAATGCATTACACTTTTCACTTTGTAAAACATGAAAATTAACAATTAATATTGACAATAACATTGCTAATTGCTTTTGGTTAAACTTATGCAGTTATATTCAGTTTAATATACCTGCTCCATCTCAGTCTAATTACCTCAACACTATTTTAAGAACATTTAAAATTCTAAGTAACATAGCTATGATGCTCTGGTTTTACACACTCATTCATTTTAAAATAACAAAAGTTTTATCGGAATCAGTTCTAGATGCATGAGAAGCCAAAAATGTTATATTTGTTGTATTGCCTTTTCTCTGTGAAAGTAAAGGAATATAAACACTTATTTCTGAATTTGATCTAAATTCATAAGACTGGCTTTTTATACAAAAGATTAGATTACATGTTAAGACCATTTTTTTTTCATTTTATACATTCACAATACAAAGAGATGTCTAAACAATTTCAATTTATCCATGAAATTCTGTATAATAAACTTGAGATGAATAACATAATTTCACATCTTTATAAAACATTAGTTACCTATAATTAATTTTTATAGTGAATTTTATTAATTTTGGTCAAAACTCATCAGTAAGTATAAGTAATACATTCTGAATACTACAGTCAATAAGAAATACATTTTGGCCCTTTATTGGTATATTTTTACATGGAAATTCTTGTTTAGAGCATTTTAACACAACAAGATAAAGTTTAACAAATGCAAAAAACATTGAATATAATCAATTATACAGATTAGACACACATGTTTTATGATTGTTCTGCCATTCATTTGTATTAGAGTAATATTGCAAATTTGCTGAAAACCCTATTGTCTGATTATTTTCCGTTTACAAAAACATTGGTGTTATTTAATGTCACTTAGAACTGTGGCTTAAGCAGTACAAACTCTTTATCCATTGTGGACAGTCTTAGCTGTGGCAAGGAGGAATATAACAAGAAAATGGAAAAATATACTTCACCGCAATTTGAAGAAAGCTGTCTTAGAACCCAGAATCAAAGAAAGCAGACTGTATCCTACACCATACACCAAAAATCTTCAATTAAATTCTTTCAACATAAACTCACCTCTGTGTAATTAATAATATGCTTTTTAATCTATAAAATACTACTCGCAATTATAATATTTACTGTGTACATGCTTTAATCATATTCTTATTTCAGCCATAGTATACATATGTTATTATTCTTTTGTAATATATATTTTAAATTGAATTTTAAAATTATGTTTGTAATTACTTTACTAATATCAATATCATTTTGAGAAAAAAATATTGAAGAACTTCAGATATGAGAGTGAGCATAAGAAAATCTGAATCACTTTGATGGAAAGCCAGGTGCATCTAGGAAGAGATGTGCAGTGGTGTTCATGTCTAGGTGAGCAAAAGATAAATCCACAAATTTGGTTAGATAAAACTTAGAGATG
The DNA here is from genome assembly GCF_019279795.1 of Protopterus annectens. Taxonomy (NCBI): domain Eukaryota; kingdom Metazoa; phylum Chordata; order Ceratodontiformes; family Protopteridae; genus Protopterus; species Protopterus annectens. The sequence continues at coordinate 516,004,557 of NC_056746.1, read as the reverse complement.
TTTACAGTTTTGGGTGGAAACACATAAAGTGAGAGAGAAACCATACAAAGTGTTAGGCATGGAGGATGAATTCTTCAGTGATGTAATGAGCTCTGGGTGTGTGGGAGCAAACAGCAAATTAGAACCTTAGTATTTTTCCTTTTTAAGGTGGTTAATATGTTTACACATCGATACAGTGAGAATGAAATACAGACTGAGATATATGAAGGAGTGGACAAGTTCAATGTGGTTGTTCTGAAGCTCTAAGAAGAGAGAGAAGTTGTAAAGGATGAGTGTACTCTATTGTGAGTTCCCTAATATCATGGGTTTAGTTTTGTGCTACTTAAAGACAAGGTGGTAGCTGCCAAGACAAGGTGATGCAGGAGGTTTGCTCTGACAGAGCTGATAAAGGGAACAGATTTGCAGATGACAGGGTATCAACATACAGAATATAAATTTAATAATTTTTAAGTCAGTAGAAAGGAAGCTTTGAAAAAAAGAAGGGGGCTTATGACTGATTCTTGAAGGTTATTAGAGAGAATGGAGGCTTTAGATCATAGAATTTGTCATAGTTTGACATAAAGGTCTCAAAAGGGCCAGAGCCAGTAGAGATCATTGTTTTGATAAGAAATTTGCTGTTTATAAAGTCAAACCTTGGTAAAGTCAAGAGAAGTAAAAACATCAACTTAGGGACCACTGTCCAATGTTGCAAGGACAGAATCTCAGAGAGAGAGATATGAAAAGTAAGAATACTTTCACCTTGCATGAAACTATGTTGATATTTAGTGAGTATGCTGTGTTTAGAAGTGTATTCAGATGTCTGCTTGTAGAAACTGTTTTCTAATAGTTCAGCAGGTGCTGGAAGTAGACAGATGAGCCCAAAGCCTGAGGCTTTGTTAGAAGTTTTTGTTTTAGAAATGAGTACAGTGGAACTTTCTTTCTAGATGAGAATGTGCAGTGTGTCGAGAAAGAGAGAGAGATACTAAAGGGAAAGTAGACTGGGTGCAGAAAGTCTTTACAGACATGAAGAAGCTGGGGAAGAAGATATCAGCATGTAGGCTTCAGTGATTAGGAAGGATGTTGAGAAGTTTTCTGTTTGCTTTAAAGAATCATTGTTAGGTGAAATTTTAAGAGATCTGGGGGTGGTGGAGGGGGGGGAAGAATGTACTTGAAAATTCACATATAAAAGTCATCTGCCTTAAAAAGGTGGATTTTTGCTGCTGTCCTTTGTCTGCCCTTAATGTTGCTTTCTCCATATCAAAACCAGTTAGAGTTGGAAAGGAGATGGGGTTGCTTGTCCTGAAAGTCTTTTTGACTCCTAGTAGTCTTTTCTCTATGTATACATATATCTATATTTATATATATATATATATATATATATATATATATATATATATATATATATATATATATATATATGATATATATATATCTGTATATTGAAAGAAAAAAATATATATGCGTGTGTGTGTATGTGTGTATATATATATATATATATATATATATATATATATATACATATATATATATATATATATATATATATATATATATATATATATATATAAAAGGGAAATATATACAGGCACACACACACACACACACACACACACACACACACACACACACACACACATATACATACACAATGATTTGGATTCAGACATTTAGGCTTGCTTCTGCACTTTTTATATTTTTCTATATTTTGTCTCTGATTTTCAGTAGTTGAAGCAGAACAGCAGACATCCAGGCCTTCTTTTATTTTCATTCATATATATGAGGACATGGGGAGAGTGGATTTAGACTGTTCATTTAGGAAGATGTTATGTTGGACTATGCCTGTGTCAAGATTTTGAACCTGATAAAACTGCGACCAGCTGATGTGGAGCAGCTCTGTTTTGATGGCTTATATGTGTTTGGAGAGAAACACTCTAATTAATCAAACATTTGGCATATTGAACATTTTTAATTCTGACATAAGCAATCAAACAGTGATTGCAGTGTGCCAGCATTACTCTGTGCATGATCGGGGTACAATGATGATTGGTAATTTGTCTTTTCCTCGCTGTGTTGTGATACAGTGATTGATATATATAAGTAGCAGGGAGTGGAGGTCGCAACGGAAGGGCTTTGCTCCCTACAACAAATATTTTTTTATGATTTTAGGTGATTTGTGATTTACTCTTTTTTAGATCAGTATTATATGATTTCAGTTTGTGGTTGGTTGATTATATGTATGACACTCATTTGAAGGACCTAATTCTGACTGGATGAAAAATATGGAAAATACTTGGTGTTTTATAGACCATGTTTGAGCTATTACATGATCACTGACGTTTGAGGGAAAGATAGTAAGTTTATGTATCTTTTAAGTATTCTTAGTAGTTAATATGTGAAGAAGACAGTGGTTACTACATCATGAGTTGGGTCTGGTCTATTTATTAATCAGAAGGGGTGGATTGAAGTCAGCAAAGGAGTTTAGCAGATCTTGCATGACTAGACCAAGAAAAGGTGAGTTGAAGTTTGTGGAAGGATGCAAGACAAATGAGACATAGTAAGCTAATACAAGTCTTTGTCTATGGCTTTATGAACAGATTTGTAACTGTTCATTTGGGAGGGTGCTTATTACTGTTAGAAGATGCCCCCCACCAAGCCTGTGTAAACATAGACAACTAAGCAGAAAGTAACAGCTACCTCCAATACATTTGTAGGAATTGAAAATCTAGGCTGGATAGTTTGGCTTAAGCCACGTTTCAAGGCTGCTGTAGATAACCCATGCATAGACTGACTGTTGTTTTTCCATACCACCATTGACTAATACAATTTTTTTTTTTTTGGGTAATATACTAAGATGTGAGTTTCAGTGTTAAAGAGGTGTGGAGGGTGGTGGTGGTAGGGCTAGAAGAAAAAGAACCTGGATTGCTTTCAAAGTTGCTGGAGAAAAGGTGCAGAAGCCAAATGATATTTTGTGGTGAAATTATTTTGCACATATTGCCTGAGATGAGGAATTCAGACAGATGAAAACATTGAGGAGAGGAGAGAACACGGTAAGGGACAGAGAAAGAAGAAAGGATGAATGAGGAATTGATGTTGTAGTTAAAGGAGTTGGACAGGGAAATTAAGTGTAGAGTAAGGAACTTTGAGTCTGTACTGTATAAACTGAACAGGAGAATGGAAGATAGAGAGAGAATGGAGGAGGAGGAGGTGTTATAAGGAGCAGAAAACAGCTGGGAAGCTGACAAGGGTAGTATTTAGTTCTTTGTCAGCAGGCAGACTAAATGTTAGTAGAGCAGTAAAAGTGTTTGGGGGTATATTGGCTCTGTGACATAGAGGGATGGAAGCCCTGACTGTAAAGTAGATGACTGAAGTTCAGCTAGCAGCTTGGGTGTTAGAAGAACTAGCAACTTAAGCTTTTCAGGAGGAGGGAACTGGTGGCCAGGTCAGTCAAGTTGCTTCCGAGCAAGGAGTGGCTTACATGACAGTAGTGGCAATAGTACTGTATGGGGCATGGTCTTGGAGCTCCTAGCTCTCTCTAGGTATGTGTGTAGGTGCAAGCACAAGTCATGTCCACAGTGGCAACTAGTAAGGTGGCATTTCAGGGTAGGGCTCACCTAAATTGAATGAGGACAGGAGTTGCTTGAGAAAAGAAGAGATGCCAAGCTGATGTCTAACAGTTTGGGTAAAAGGGAAATTTTGAGAGAAAGGGGTGATAGATGTCAGGTAGGTGTTTGGTGGGAAAGATAGATCAGAGGATATGAACCATCTGACATAAATGTGGGATGAGGAGAGGGCTGTAGGGAGAGGAGACACACATACCAGCCAGATGTTATAGGGGTTGATTCAAGATGAAGAAAGAAACATCAGGTTACCACTTAGGTGGTTAGATGACGGAAAGGGTTGCTAAGTCACTTGGGAGAGTGATTTGGTTGAAGAAGACACCCCTAACTGCCACGTAGAGGAGAGAAGTAGAAGTGAATGTAAGGGGAAAGGAATGTAGCTGTCACCTAGGAACATTAGGACATGTTATAGTTTGATGGTAAGGTCAAAGATTGAGGGAGGAAGAGAATTCAAAAGATTCATGTGCTGAAACTGTTGCAGTTATAGGAGAGGCAGGTAAGGTTTAACTTGACTTGTTTTTCAAAGCTGTATCAGTATGCTTGATGAGCTAACTAATTATTTATTGGTGTTGGTGTAATTGCAACACAGGCACTCCTTGAAATTGTCTGGCTTATGTTGGATGTTGGTGATTACATTGACAAGAAGCTAGAGATGAAGAAAGTGCCCAGCTGGGCATTCCTAAACCTGGAGAAAGCATATGACAAGGTCCCAATAAAGCTGATTTGGGCAGTCTTGTGATGGTTTGAAGTCCCAAAAACACTGGTAAAATCAGTGCAGGATATGTATAAAGACCTAATGACAGAGGCTTCCAGTGGGATTGGGTGTGCATCAGGGTTCGGCTTTAAACCCATCGCTGTTCTTACTGGTAATGGACTACATTAGGAAATAGGTAGGCAGGGAAAAATCAACAAAGTTGCTGTATGCAGATGGCGTGGCATTACAGGTAGACTCTGATTAAGACTTTCAACAAAGGGTACTGGAATAGAATGCAAAACTGAAGTCATATGTAATGAAAGTGAGTACAGATAAGACAACTGTAATGGCAGAAATTGGGAGAAATTAGAAGAAGCTGAGAACTGAGATGGAAGGGAAAAGAGTGGAACAGGTTAACAGCTTCAAGTACCTGGAAGGAGTGGTTAAGGAGAAGGGAAGTCTGAATGAAGAGGTCAATCTTAGAATCAGATGGGCTGCAGCCAACTGGTGCAGTGTATTAGCGCTAGTATATGACAGAAGAATGCCAAAGAAGCTGAAAATTAAGGTGTACATAACAGTGGTGCATCCAGTACTACTGTACGATATAGAAACCTGGGGAATAAAGTCACAGCAGTTAAGGAAGGTAGAGGTGGTGGAGATAAAGTGCCGGAGACCGGTGGAATGATGCACTCTGAGGGACAGATGGAGAAATGAAGACATCAGTGCAGAAGCCAAAGTAGATCCAATTACAGAGGTAGTCAAAGAGAACAGATTACAGTGGTTTGAGCACATCTGCAGAAAAGCAGACGATAATCTGGTGAAGAAGATTTGGGGCCAGGCAAGAAGATGACAAGGAAATGAAGGTGTCCAGCAAAGGGATGGATGGATTGTGTGACAGAAGACCTGCGGCAGTCAGGCATGACTGTCAAAGAAGGTAGGTGAGTGTCATTGAATTGAGAGATTGCGACAGTTTACATGACACCCTGACTTCATGTAGAAAATGGAGAAGGGGGATTGATGATGATTAAGCAAAGCTTTTGACTTTAGCATAATTTAAAAGAACCTCACTGGGATGTCCACCTATATCTGTGGTTGCACACTCAAAATACAAATGCTGAGATGTCCACTCCTATCTTGTCATGTCTCTAGTAAGAATCCTGCAGGGATTTTTGGGGTACAGCAACTTTTCTCTGTATGTATGACTGACTTTTGGCTTTATTATATTAGGGCATGCTGATGGAGTTCTGCTGCTGCAGTCACTCTGCCTCCGGTAGCTAGACATTCTATGCAGACTTCCCTCTGTTAACTGCAAACTGTGCTTGGCTTTAATGCAGCAGACCTGAAGTTATCTTGTTAGGAGTAAGCCACTAGATCATTTTAGAGAGCTACAATTTTAAATTTCATGATTAATGATGGGCTGGAGATATCGTAATAAAGATAGCTTTCAGATACAATAACTTCTATTTAGATGAGCATATAACCTACTTCAGACATGTTCTCATCACCAAAACTGAAAGAAAATGTGCTTACTTCTCCATCTGAAGCACTTTGTGATCCCTGAACCTTGACTTATTGAGGCTCCTTTTGTTTAGCTTCCCTTTGCACTTGTTTAACAGTGTGGTTGTCTCTTCTAGGAGCCTGATTGCAGCAGGCTTGGAGAGATGTTTTCTTATTGCCAAATGAGATGCAAGTTTAATTTTAATTTTGTTCGCTGCCCTTAACTGGAAGAATAGAAGTATAAGGTTAACCTGTGTCCATCTCTGTGCCTCAGGCATGCTTCTACACATGCAGAGGTGCAGACATATTATTGATAGTATTACAGCCCATACAAGTTTTATTTTTTTTTATTTTATATTTATTTTACATTTGTTAACCGGGCTGGTCCAACTGGATACATGTCCATTTTCAGTGGAGGCCCGGGGAGAAAAGCTCCGCTATCTACTATATGTCAAATAAAAAAATACAAAAATTTACAATACTAAACAATGCAAATAAGCCTCTCATAAGTGCAGAAGAATGTAGATTATTTGTAACTAACCCCATGTATAAGTTTTTTAAATTTTACCATTAAACAGGTAAAAGTAAACATTACCTTCTGATACTGGCAACATAAAGGCAGGTGATACATTTGTGATCAACTACCAAAAACCACTGCAGCATCCCTACAGTGTCATCATGCCTGGTAAGATCTGACCGCAAAGGTCAGTTTCGAAGTCACCATCTCCCATGACCCCCATGACCCCCCTGCCCACCAGCTAGGGTCAAACAAAAAAACTTCTCCAAAGCTGATTACAACCTCCTGAGGGAAGGTGTAAACAGCTTCACAGCCCCCTCACCCTCCAAAGGAGCTGGCACATATATCCAAACCTACACCAAAGTACTATATGAGCATTTGTATAGCTGCATGGATTCAGGAATACCCAACAGGACAAAATCCTCCTCCTCAAGGAAGAGTAAACCTGTCTGGTGGAGATCTGCAATAAACTCTATAATAAAAGGAAAAAAATGCTGTCCAGAACCAAAAAGGAGCAGGTGCCTAATTGGAAGCAATCTCTCCTTAGCCTGAATAAGCAAATAAGAGCACTAGTGAAATCCTTCAAAGCAAACTTCGAGTCCAAACCAGCCACATCTACAAAAGAAAATCATAAGGCCTTTTTCACGTATGTCCTCAGTCTCAAGGGAAGCATCCAGATCTGCTCAGAACTGGTGGTCAAGGACACCATATACACAAACACTGTAGCTATAAGCAACCTACTGTCAGACAGGTTCAATGAACCCCCCCCCCCTTTGTTGCCCCATCAGTAAAACAGGACATCTCCAGTACCTGCCCCTCTCCCCTTATCTCTAGGGAGCAAGGCATCACTGCCCTCTCAAAGGCAAAAAATAAAGCCTCCATGGGATCCCAATAACATTCCAGGCTGCATCCTACATGAACTCAGGCAGGAACTTGGAGCACTGTTAGGCACCCTATTCAACTAAAACCTGAGTACTGGCTTCTTCCCAGCTGAGTGGATGACAGCCACTGTCATCCCTTTGCACAAAAGTGTAAGTCCACAGATCCAGGAAATTATAGACTCATCAGCCTAACTATACTGATCTGCAAGGCCATGGAATGGATTATCATGGATGTCATTAACAAGGACACTGGGAACCTCCAGACACTCGATCCCGCATGGTTTGGTTTCGTGGAGGTTATGTCTGTTAGATTTGGTTGACGTACTTTGAGACATTCACCAAGGCCATGGACATGGGGAAGATGGTGCACAGCGCCTACCTTGACCTGGCCACAGCCTTCATTACTATTCCCCATCCAGGCATAATAGATAAACTCTCTCAACTATGGATCAATCCATAATTTACCAGATGGGGAGCAAACTGGCTCACTGATAGAACCCACCTAGTCAACATAGGGGAAGCCACTTCAAGCAGTAGACTCTTAATGAGCAGTGTACCCAAGGGATTGGTCTTGGGGCTGCTGCAGTTTGGGAATATACTTTTCTGAGGTGCAGGCCAAAACCAGTGGGATATGGCTGACCAAGTTTGCAGATGACTGCACGCTGGGTGTTGTCATCAATTTCCTTAGTGATGTGGATATCCTCCAAGAGGGTCTCACACAAACAAATGACTGGTGCCAGAAACATGGTCTCAAACTGAATGCCAAAAAATGCATCATCATCCCCTTTGGGGAGAGTGACATTCCCACAAATTATCACATTGATAATAAGGTCCTAAGCACGCAATCATTCATGAGGGACTTGGGCACCCAGGTTGATAGCAAACTGACTTTTGACCACCATATTGCCTCCGTTGTACGGAAAACTTTCTACATGGCCCACCTCATTAGTAAGGGTATTTCATCCAGGGAAAAGGTGGTCATAACATCCCTGTATTCTTCCCTTATAAGACCCATTATTGAGTAGAGTGCCCCTTTCGGCATGTACCTCACAAAGCATATGCAGCAGTTGGAGAGACCACAGAGGTTTCTCACCAGGAAAATCCAGGGCTTCAAACATCTATCCTACACAGATAGGCTAAAGGCCCTGTCCCACTGCTCAATCTCCTATACAATCCTCAGAGGTGACCTCTGTCTGGCATACAAAGCAATCTCAGACCCCACCATGATGGGACTGGTGCATATCCGCAAGTCAAGTTCAACTCAAGTAACCCGCTTGCGTGACCTCATCCTGGTCTGTGATATCAATAGGACTTGTTGGCGGGACAGATTTGTGTCCCAGAGACTCCCCCCTGTGTGGAATTGACTCCCTCTCCACATCAAACAGAGTACCTCACTAACCCTTTTTAAGCATAACCTGGATAACTGGATGGGGAACAGAAAATACATCCCTGGGGTTCCACCTGTTTCCCTGCTGGACAGTGGCATAGGGTTCTGACTTGTTGGAACATAGGCGAAATTCTTGGCTAGGCTTGTAAGGGCCTCAGGGCCAATAGCCTAGTAACTTCCGATGATCATATGCATGGTATTTTTGAAGCTTTTTACTAGGTACAGCTAAAATCAACCTGAGTTCAGAGTCCTATCATTTTAAATTGTTGAGTGTATACAGAATTATATTTATTATTTATATATGTTAAAAACCAGGGAAATTAGACATTATGCTGCTAGTTTCCTTATATCACATGATTGTTTCTGAAATATAAGGTGTCCTGGATGTGAGTTGAGCTTATTGTGTATAATAACCTAGAAGACTTTACTTTGTTTGCATTGTAAAGTCTGCAAACATTAATGGACACTGTGAGCCACTAAATTAGAGTACAGATATGGTTTAGATTTGTCAAATAATGATAACTTTTAAAGCAAAATTCTCACGAAGCAGATCTGTTTATGTGGCTTGAAGTTGTTCTTTTAAATGATGCCCTTTATTTCTTAAAGAGCAAGTCTTCTCGTGGCTGTTTTTTGCACTTATTTCAGATGTCACAGAAATTACATTTTTGTAACAAAACAGCATTATTTAATAATGACAGATTTTTTTACTGTTATCCAGGCAGCAAGATTTGAACACAAAACTCGTTTTCTCACCAGACTTTGTCAGTCACCATACAATGGTTGTTACTTTCTTGGAACACTCATTATCCTTCTTAACATCTGCAGAAGCCACTGGTAAGGGCTAACATTTTACACTGCTTTGTTATGCAATTTATTCGATAAAATATGTAAGCTTGCTCAGTTTAGGATCCTGAAACATCAAATTGATAGGCAGAAATGGAAAAAAAAGATCATGATCTTATGTGCTTGTTATAGAAAGCCATTACAGCAATGCAGTTATACCTCGGTTCTTAAGTCAATGACCTACTGAGAAGCCCCTGTGCGTCATGAAGTATGGTATGTGGTAAATCATTAACACCTGTGTGGTGTGCAATGCCACACCTGTAGCAGCCTACACACAGCTTGCTTAAAATTATTAGATAAATAAATCTAAACATTTTGTAAACTGTACAAATAGCAATGTTTTCAGTAAGTAGTCTTTGGAATAATAACAGTCATTGCATTCATAGTCTTCTCATAAATACTGTAATTTATTATAATGCACACAAACCCGAAATTATATTCTTTGTTAAACTTGCACAGATTGTCATATCTTTGAAACTGTACTACCTAGACATATATTGATAGAACACATTTGTTAATCACAGTTTTTCACATGACTGCAAGAAATTTCTCTATAAGCGCATGTTTATTGAGATATTTACAGAAATATGAAAACATATGCATAATTGTATAATTAGAAGTCTAAATAACACTGAATATCTCTATAAAGATCTGCAACTTACAGTGCAAATATCAAAGACGGTTTTCTTCCAGAGCATCTAAAGTTTCACCTGATGTCATGCAGCACTTAGTAAGTCACGTCACTAGGTTTTTGAAGTATAAAGTACATAAGGAAATATTGTTTGTTTTCATAATTGCTGACAAACAGCTAGCGATATGTCAGATATATTGTTTTATAAATGAACACTGACAATGAATTTTCATGTCTCCTACCATGGCATTTCACACCATACCCCTCAAAAACATGTAGGGCTTTCATGTATAAAGCGTATGAATATAAATGTGGAAATATGAATAATAAGTGACTGATTTATTTCCCTGCTGTAGGACATCGTGGATTAACAGTCTTGGTGTCATTTTGTTAATAACTTGTTACACTTTCTAATACTGCTTGTTAGTTGCTAAGTACTCAGTTAAAGAAGCCAGGCCCAAAACAGGTGCAAATGATATAAGGGGCTGTGACAACCCTCCACCTGTGGGCCAGTAATCAAGGAGCCCAATCCTCACCACTGGCACCTGTGGGGAACGTTCACGGAGAGGATAACAGGTACACACGCAGTATCTCCAGATGCAGCTCTCTGCATCAAGCACAGTTTCCCTTAAGAGCACACGAGGACACAGTCAGTCCAGGACTGGTTTTTCCCTCTTTCTCCAGATCCTCAGTAAGATGCCCCCCACTGGCACAGCTATAAAGTTGAGATTTCAGCTGAGCATCCAAGCCAAGATCTTCGACACCTTCTCTGTCCAACCAGTGCTTTATGTCCCTGCCCAAGTAACTGACACACACACCTCTTTGAGATTTGATTTACACACAAACACACCTGGAAAAGGCTGGCACAGATTTACTAGCTATGCCCCTTTCTGCCCAAACAATAACATAGTTACCACTGCCACCAGACACTCCTGCCAGCTACTTTAAGGGCCTTACAAGGGTACCCAATATACTGAGTGAAATGAATATTAATACAAATGTTAGTTTGACCAAGACCAAGGCTAATAGGAGTGGCCCACACATTGTCACCAAATAAATATGCAAATACTCTCAAAACTTAAATATCTGTACAGAGATCAGCCACAATGAAATGTTTAAATGTATTTAATAATGAATAATAAAAGAACAGGACAATACTAAATATCTATTCACAGTAACATCAGAGTTCAAAATCACAAGAAATATTTAAAATAACATTTATGGACAGATGCAGACAAATGAAGTGAACCAATGTTTAAACTAAGCTTCTCTGTATTCTTGACAGTATCTAAGAGAATCACTGTTCCCTACTTACTTAATAGAGCAAGGCAGATGATGTGGTGAATGGTCCTTCTTTTTGTCAGGCCCAAGGCATGATACAGAATGGTCCGTCTCACTAAGAGACTTCTCAAAATAACATCTAAACTATTACTTCTGGGATAGTTTCCAGAATGACACCATTTCTGGTCATCTGAGGTCTAGTTTCCATACAAACCCACATTGCAGGAAGCTGGCAGGATTTAGCACCTACCTGTAAAAATATACACAAGGGCTATTGCTCAGATCTGTGGTAGGTGCTGGAAGTCATAAAACAATTCCATACCTCCACACTTGCAAAGTAGTAATTAGTTCACCCCAAAGACAATATAGAAGCTTCCTAGTACACACTTTGTGTCTCTGGGTGCATTGAAACCTGTGAGATAGCATCTTTATGGCCTAGCCCATAAAATGATTTAATTTCAGATATATTTTAAAGTTTGCTGGACTGAGGTTAACCTCCTGTCTTCCAGTTTTCTTTGTTAAAACATATACATTTAAACAGTTACAATAGTGCATGTACATTTCTGTTCTCTCCAGTAGGGCACACTGCATTTCAAACACAAGCACTTTACAAGTACCTTTTCAACACAAACATCTGTACAAATCAGTTTGCTATATACATGGCATAGAGTTACAATTGTAACACACGCATCCTGTATAAATCAGTTTGATATTTACAAATGACATATAATTATTTACAAAAGTCTAGCTAGCTCTGCTTGGCACCACCTCCCCCCAGCCACTTTGAAGACTCAAGATAGTTTTTTCAGGTGCCCCTTGAGAAACGTTGCTTGAGAGGAATGAGCCTATCTGGGGATCCATTACCCCATACCCTGTCTTGAGAGCCCATCTGCATTGACATTGTTAAACCCACTACAGTGTTGCACTGTCATATCATATACCTGCAACCATAGGCTCCACTATAGTAACTTGGGATTTTGCTGGCTGGCTCCCTGTAGCCATAGAGCCTCCTCAGACTCCTCCTGCTTCCTACTGTAAATACTCAGCACAAGGTCCTCTCTATCATGGTGAGGTTTCATCATGTTAACATGGTACAGTTTGTGCCACTGTCTCCAGCCTAGAAGTTCTACCATGTAGTTAACATCACTGAAATTCCTTACCACTTTGAAGGGTCCCTCCCAAGCTGCCTGCAGCTTACTGTGTCTGACAGGAATGAGACCCATAACCTGCTGCCCTACAGCATACTCTCTGGCTCAAGCATTCCTGTCATACCAGACCTTTTTCTGCTGTTGGGCTTCTGCCAGGTTCTCCTGGCCCAAGCCCATGAGTTTCTTGAGCCTTGTCCTGAGGTTTAGGACGTATGCCACAACAGACTCTTTGTGGGATTCACACTCACCCTCCCACTCATTGTGAGTCAAATCTAGAGGTCCCCTCATACTATGCTCATACAGCAACTCAAAGGGTGAAAAACCTATGTATTCCTAGGGCACCTCTATGTAAGCAAACAACAGATGGGGCAAATATTTGTCCCATTTCCACTTAAACTGTTCTGAAAATGCCCGTAGCATGGTCTTTAGTGTAGAGTTTAACCTCTCCACCAGACCATTAGTCTGGGGGTGGTAGGGGGTGGTTGTTAGATGCTTCACCCAACAGTCCTCCCATAGCCAAGCCAGCAAGTCTGACAAGAAATTGGCACCTCTGTCAGTCAGTATTTCTCTTGGGAAACCTACCCTGCTGAAAATTTCAAGCAAAGCATTTGCCACCTTCTCTGCCTTGATGGAGAAGCAGCAGCAGCATGGTTAAGGTTTACTATCATTTTGTCGATCGCAACTTGTGTGATTTTCATTTGTGTGAAAATGTTGCTTCGCACTATGTAAACACTAATACCACAATGTCGAATCGTACAATAGCGAATGCAATACAGCATTCTCCGTTGTAAGGTTCAACATTGTGGTACAGATTGTACTATAGTGGGGATTGGGAAATGTACACTTTCCCTCACTATAGTACGATTCCGGAGTTTGTATATTAACACACAGTAATATTGTTCCAGGAAGTGTGGCGACTCTTTGAAAATGTCGAAGTCGATATTTGCAGTCACCACACTTCGACTTTATCTCCATTCGTTCTTTTGATTTTCACAGTTGTGGTTTGACATAACTGCGATTCGCTGTTGTGTGATGCAGCTAATTGATAGTAAACCATGGTTTATTTGACCTTGGATATTTAGATGGTGGATTGCAATGCAATGCAATACATATGTGCTTTATTTGGGAGCGAGTTTGAAGTGAGTCAGCCTTATAGTGATCCAGCAAGGTAAAAGCTAATTTAAGTTTTTATGTTCACTCCAGTGTAGGGAACTGGCCTGAAATCTTGAGTTTTTTCTTATTTAACTTCATACTCCAGAAACAACCTTAGCCATCTGTCAGGTTAGTTACAGAACAAAGCAAATGTGCATTGCCTCCATATGTGTATGTGTGTGCGTGCATGCGTGTGTGCATGTGCATTTGTTGTTTGTTTATTTAAAAATTGGTAAGTGGACCATTTTCATGCCAGCCAAGGAGTGCAGACAGTAATAGAAAACTTTAAAGATAACACCTGAAATACACAGGGGTGAAATAGTTAACTGTAAGTGTTTTATGCATGAGGAGGCAAGCCCCAGAGCTTTTATATACCAAATGCATGGTTGCACCTACTTGACGAATGGAGAAATGCCCCCCAAAAAAAGAGTACCGCCACCACCAGCACACCTTTAGAAATCATACCGACAGTTATTTCCTATGGAAAACAGGGACTGGTGTTGTGTTCCTTGGAGTCTTGTGCTTGGAGCCACTGACACTCGTGGAATTTCACTTTGTGCACCTGTAGAAATAACAAAGTAAAGTAAAAGCCACAACAGTTCAATGGCTTACAAACCTAAAGTAAAAGCCACAACAGTTCAATGGCTTACAAACCTAAAGTAAAAGCCACAACAGTTCAATGGCTTACAAACCTTTTAAACAATTTTTATTAGAGATTTGAATGGTCCTGTCTGTTACACAGCATTTTGTTGGAGAAATCTTGTTCTTCTGTTGTTCTGAACAGACCAAGGTTTGTAAGCCATTGAGCTTTTGTTGCTTTTACTTCAGTTTGTGGTTTTGTTGCTTTTTTTAACTTGCGAAATAGCAAAATAGATATAACTGGTAATATATGACATACAAGTGTGTATATCTACACATTGCCTTGCCAGAATAGATGTCTCAAAAAGAGACATGGCTTTCAGTTACTTGCCTCAGTAGTCAAGAATAAAGCTGAAAATAATCCAAACCTAGACATAACAAGAGTGCTTTCATTGTATTATTGCTGTTTGATAAAATAAATGTATTTTTACTGACATACATTTGCCGTTAAATCGCACATTTTGAAAGGGTCAGTGCAAAACTAAGAAAGAAAATCAAGCACATCAACAGCAAATCAGGGAAAACAGGTTAGGGTGATGACCAGATGAGGTTCTGCTGTGTTTTCCTGTCAGCTTAGAGTGTTGAAACCTATCAAAGGCTTGTACTGGTCATTGGTTTTACTGAATATTTTATCCTTGCAGCTGCTGTTGCCCTCCTGGTATTGCAGTTAGAATGCAATGTGTTGATTTTAAAAAGGAGGAGGAGCACATAAGAAAAAATGAGATCAATGTGATATTCATACAATCACTTAATTCATCTGGTTGACAAAGGATGCTTGATGCTATAATTAACATACTTCAGCTAATTACTTGTGTAATAAATATGTCTGAAGGATCTTTCATTTAACTAGAACTTCATAATCCATCATATTTTCAGATGTGTCAGCGGCAGTGCATCTATTTGTATGTGTCTCTCTTGTTGCATTATCAAAGGCAGTTAGTGAGAAAGCTTGGTTATAAACAAATGGTGTTGTTTTTTGAGTTTATGTCCCTTTGATGAAATGTCACTGTTTTTTGTTTCAGTCATATATAGTAAATTATGAATGCACACAATTCAGACTTGTCTCCCTTTGTCCTGTGAAACACTGGAAAAAAGGCAGCAATTAAGTATTCTGAGTTTCTTGATGAGTGATTTTTAAAATCAGAATATTGACAATGAAAGAATACACTGTTTGAATTTGACGTGGTCTGCATTCAGTTGCTGGGATACTGGTCAGTATGTGATCTTCTGTTATCCCTTCCATCTGCTTTGACTAATGGGTAGTCCACCCTCATGGCTTATTTGAGCCAGCAACTTCTGAGCTAACAAACGAAGTCTAACTGTCAAGCTCTTTTCTTCTCCTGTAATGTACCTATGCTGTCATTTGCCACATTCAGCTTGAGATGTGCCGCTGGCACTTTTTAAAAAAATATTTAGATAAGTTTTCTTCAATTTGTTTTTGCTGATGTTTAGTCAGGATTTACTTAATTTCTACTTTATCTACCATTTCTGACTCTTCTTACTGAAAAAGTACCTCTACTTTCTCTTCCCTTACATCTGATTAGGTTGAGGCCTAATTTTCTCTTTTGTCTTTTTCTAATTTTTTTAATGTCGGTACTATAGTTTACACATACTGTGGTGTTATGGGCACATAGCGCTGTGCAGGAGACCTTTGTGACCACGTTTATCTCTGTTCACATATTTAGTGTTGCATTACATATAACTTTGTTTCCTCTTGTACTTATTTGTTTTTGACAGTGTTACATTATGGACAAGTCTTCTACCAAGTGTGGGTACAAGATTCCGACCCAGGCTGGACATGTTTGCAAAGTGTCTCTTGTGATAACTGCAAGGCTTCTGGGTAACAATTGCTACTCAAATGCCACAATAAACAAATCTGATGCTGGGTTCAAGACCAAAGAGAAGAGAAATGGAAAAGAAAAGGAAAGAGAGAAAGATGAGAAAAAGGCTAAGACAGAGAGAAAAGGAAAAGAAAACATGAAGCCCTCCAATAGCTTCTATGTCAAATGTACCAAGATCTTCACAACCCCGTTGAGGACATGGCTCTGATCTGTTTGGAGCTTCCATTACCTAAACCTTCTTCTGGTGCCTGATGGTACAAAGACCATTGTAATACCAGAGATGTTCCCCAAGAGGGGAGGCCTCAAACAGCTGATATGCAGAGATGAAGCTTTGTATTTTTCTCGGCTCATAACCCCCACCTCCTCACTCTAGTATACCAGGTCCATCTGAAATACTGTCGTCATCGATTGGGATCATATGGTATGAGCATTTGTCATGGCTGAAATAGACATGGATGTCATCCTATATCTCTCTCTTTCTAGGGTGGATTGGGTTGGCCCACAGACACCAGTTACTGCTGCTTCTTCTGTGGTACATGCCTTCATGCTGGTGAACTTGGAACCAATGGCAATTCCTCAGCATCTTCCCACGGTACTGATTGGATCCCATCCACTAGTGCTAAGGTTGTATCTGACCCATTCTGCGTGGATCCTGCGGGAGGAGTTTTCATTTTCAGAAGCTATTTCCAGGATGAGTGATGTATTTTTTGTGGGAACAGATGGGTATTCCCCCTAAACTGAGGAGATGCTATGAGATGTTGCAAGTGGATGTGTCACACACACCACCCATTTCTGCTATATTTCCAGCCTTGCGGGATATGTTAAAAGCTGCCTGTAATAACCCTGAGTGTCAAACGTCAGTCCCCAGAAAAGGCAGATAACAGTGGATATAAAAACTGTACACACCTCTGTTAAAATGCCAGGTTTTTGTGATATAAAAAAATTGGACCACAGTAAATCATTTAAAAACTTTTCCCACTTTAATTCAATTGAAGAACAAACAAATCCATTAGGGAAAAAATATAAAATATAAAAAGCAATACAGTAAGCTGGTTGCATAAGTGTGCACACCCTCAAACTAATACTTTGTTGAAGCACCTTTTGATTTAATTACAGCATTCAGTCTTCTTAGTTAGGAGTCTATCAGCATGGCACATCTTGACTTGGCAATACTTGCCCACTCTTCCTTGCAAAAGCACTCCAATCTGTCAGATTGTGAGGGCATTTCTTGCTCACAGCCCTCTTCAGGTCACCCCACAGATTTTCTATTGGATTTACGTTTGGGCTCTGGCTGGGCCATTCCAAAACTTTAATTTTCTTCTGGTGAAGCCATTCTTTTGTTGATTTGGATGTATGCTTGGGGTCATTGTTGTGTTCAAATGTGAAATTCCTCTTCATCTTCAGCTTTCTAGCAGATGCCTGAAGGTTTTGGGCCAAAAGTAACTGGTATTTGGAACTGTTCATAATTCCCTCCACCTTGACTAAAGCACCAGTTCCAGCTGAAGAAAAGCAACCCCAAAGCATGATACTGCCACCACAATGTTTCACCGTGGGGATGGTGTTCTTTTGGTAATGCAAAGTGTTGTTTTTGCACCAAACGTACCTTTTGGACTTGTGGACAAAAAGTTCAACCTTGGTCTCATCAGGCCATAATACACTTTCCTACATGCTTTTGGGAGACTTGATGTATTGTTTTGCAAATCATAGCCGAGCCTGGATGTTTTTCTCTCTAAGAAAAGACTTCCGTCTTGCAACCCTACCCCATAGTCCAGACATATGGAGAATACACGAGATTGTTGTCACATGTAATACACAACCAGTACTTGCCAGAAATTCCTGCAGCTCCTTCAGTGTTGCTGTAGGTCTCTTGACAGACTCCTTGACCAGTTTTTGTCTTGTCTTTTCATCAATTTTGGAGGGACGTCCAGTTCTTTGTAACATCACTATTTTCCCATAATTCTCCACTTTTTGATGTCTGTCTTCACTGTGTCCCATGGTATATCCAATGCTGTGGAATTTTTTTGTATCCTTCTCCTGGGTGATACCTTCCAACATTGAGATTCTTTTGATGCTTTGTAAGCTGTCTGTGAACCATGGCTTTTGCTGTAGCAGGAAACTGAGTAAATGTCAGGAAAATCCTACTAGGACAGTTGAACTTTATTTGGGGTTAATCAGAGTCTCTCTAATTGATGGCAGGTGTGTACCGAAGAAGACTGAATGTTGTAATTAAATCAAAAGGAGCTTCAACAAATTATTAGTTTAAGGGTGTGCACACTTATGCAACCAGCTTATTGTACGTTTTTTATTTTTTATATTTTTCCCCTAACAGATTTGTTTGTATTTCAATTGAATTGTACAGGTTATAGGTCACATTAAAGGTGTGAAATGTTTTGAAATGATTTATTGTGGTCTCATTTTTTTATATCAGAAAAACCTGGCATTTTATCAGGGGGTGTGTGCATTTTTATATCCACTGTAGATTTTATGAAATTCCTCAAGATATTTTCTCATCTTAAATTTAATCTAGCCCCCTTTTCGACATCCTCACCAGTTGGAACAGACTTTTAGTCAACACTAACTCATCTCCAGTGGATAAAGAAGGCTAGGTATTAGTCAGATTTAGTAAGAGTATTTTCTGATCTTTCACTTCTGCATACAAATTTCTTAACTGCCAGCACATATCTGGAAGTTTATTCTTTGTTCTGAAGACAGTTTAAAGGAATACTCTGCCACGCTTCTTTAAGGAGGTATCTCTTATCTGAATCCGATTATTTTTAATCTGTCTCAATTATGTAAACATTCTTTAAAGAGAAGTGTGTAGGATCATGCAGATCCTGTGGCTGTAGACACTGTTATTGCTACAGCTTTGAGGAGGTATGCCTGGATGTGAAGCCAAAAGTTGCTGATAAAGTGAAGTTTGAGATTTTAAACTCTACTCTAGATAAGAAGGTTTTGTTTCACCCTTCTGCTGCTCAGATCCTCAGACAATTTGATGAAACAGGGAAATAATTCAGGGAATTTTTTAAGATTTCTTAAGCCCCCATTACAAATCTCTCAAATCCACTAGTCCATTTCAAAGGAAAAATAAGAAATCCCTGCCACCTCCTATCAAACAGGGAACAAGAAAGAGGTGACAGGAGGAGAACAACAAAAAAACAAGGATCCTTTCAGGAAAAATGGATGCTATAACCCTTCAGAATGGCTATGGCAGCAATCCGTCCACATCCTTGTCTCTCTCTAAATTTGTCCCAGAAACTGGCTTTCAGTATTTCCCTCTGGTAACACATTGTATCAGACTCTTGGGTGATAAAAGTGGTTCAGGAGGGCTATAGTTGGCACTGGATGCACATAACTCCTTTCAGGGCAATTAATTTCCACCCTCCTAATCAAGCAGTGTTTTTTTTTTCGTAGGTTCTTCAACATTTGCTGACCCTTATAGTCATAGAGCCAGTACATTAATCAAGGGGGAAATTCTTCTGTTCCAGAATGCTTCTGGTTCCAAAGAAGGAACTTACATGGAGACCAATTGTAGATCTTTCATTTTTCAACCTATTTGTGAAAGTGCCAAAATTCATAAACAATCCAAAAGCACTGAGTAGAAGAAGAGTCAAGCACCGGGCAGCTGAGATAAGATGACCAAATTTATTGTAAATAACAAAACTCCAACGTGAAATGCTAAAAAAGTCACACAGCGTTTTTCGTCGATACAACAAACTTCTTCAGACAGAAACCCAAGCATAAAAAAGCGCATGTATTTATAATGAATTAAACAATTCAAATAAACCAATAGCTCAACATCTCATGAATAAATAATGCCTGTTGATCAAAAATGTGTAACTCAATATAGGTACATAAAATACATAAAAACATATGTATATTTGATTTACTCACTGGGGTAGTTGTCATAAAACAAAAGGATGAAATGGGAAAATGAAGCTCATAAAAAAAAAAATTAACTCATAAAAGAATTAAACGAGAAAAAAATGTATACCAAAATTCAAAATATTAACCCTTCCGAATCTGTTATCTGTCATCCCTTTTTTCATCTTTATGGTCATATTAGATGTAATATATGCTTATCACCACATTCCCATAGCAACAGGCTTCAGGAAATTTCTCAAGATTATCTGGATCTAATGGCCATGCATGAGATTATAACCACAAGCCTCTTTGGATGTCTGTCTGACAGACTGATATCTGCTTCTGGCACTATCCAATGTATATTATGACTTCCATGATGAGCATCAAATAGAACCTATGCAGTTACGATAACACTAGATCTTTATTATCTCACTCTATTCACCTCAACTAACAGGGTACAAGTTTTGAGCTACAATGCTCATTCCAGCTCTTGAGCTCCTCCCTTCGTAGTGCATCTGTGCTGTCACTGCCCCTCAGATCAAATTTGATACCTGATATGCTGGAATGGGGGAAGTAATAACTAACATTAGAGAACAGGCTTTGTGTTTAAGTGTACCAGGTCTGTCCAGTAGCCAGGAGGTGATAATTTGGAGGCCGAAGGAGGGGTTTGGTTGTTGAAGTGGACAGAGTAGGATAACAAGGATACAGCATTGTGGCAAGTACATAACTTGCATATCTTACATTATTCCTGTAAAAGGAAAAACTTCAAAGATCAATACACGTTAGGTTCAAGCAAGGCACCCTTTATTACTTGCAGCAAGGAGATAAAGCATGTAGGTATAAGGTTTTCTAACTTTCTGGTGGTCAGTATATTATTCTTATACAGTTCTCTTCATGTCACATAGAAAATGTTACTAATCTACTGCTGACGTAGTTGGACACAGCTTTCTGTATGTTACACAGAAAATGTTACCAGGCTTATTGCGGACATGGTCAGATTATTGCTGTCTTGCAAAAACATTTGAGAAAAACAACCTGGCCTTGGGCTTATTTTAGACCACCTTGTCTTTTCAATTCTTCCATTGTACAATTCTAATACATGCAATACATTTTGTCTAGATTCAAGGTACATTTTTAGCTTTGGTACAAGTAGTGCTGACTATAGTTTAAGCTTTCAAACATCTATTGTTTTCTTTATCAAGACTTGTAGCAGCTGCACATTTTTCTCATGGCATAAGCAGAAATAGAATGTCTCTTATTAAGTTTCCGGTAGCTGCACATATTTTCATTGCATAAGCAGAATAAAGTGTCTTTTATTAAGTTTCTAATAGCTGTGCAGATTCATGCAGTATGAACAGAATAAATGTATTAACCCTTTTAAGCGTTTAATGTACTAAGCATGCACATTGCTATTATGCATTTTCCTAACATTTCCCCCCTTTTAATACTTTTATTCTACTTTCAAAACAAGCATAAACAGTTTTTTTCTTCCCTTAACCTCTTCCTACTCAGGATTTGCAGTTAAGAGAGTAATTTAGTTTAAACCCATGAAAGCATTTTCAATTTTTCAGTAGCTCTTCGAGTTCGGCATCTTGGTACAAGGTTTCTGAAACTGAAATGTCTACAAAATTTTTGATTAGTCCTTTTATGCAGGGGATGCAGCAGCACCCACACACCATCAGTAGAGCTATCCCTACACAGATGGCAATCAGAATGTTCATCAGGATACTGCCCCCCCCAATCAATTATTGGAAAAAGTCCATCAATGGATTTGGTCCTGGTTTGGTCATGGCCGACACCTGCTGGATTACCTCAAGATGGTTGTCTATATCGTGTTTGTGGTCAGGAATATACGAACAGCACTCCTCTTGGGTTAAAGCACACGTACCTCCTCTTGCCGCTAGGGTGAAGTCAAGAGCCATGCGATTTTGAAGTACCACTGTTCTCATGGCAGTCAGTTCATCGGTTACCAATTCTAGGGAAGAAAAGGTTGCATTACTCATTATTTCGAGAAGCTTAAACAATTTTCTCAGTTCCCAGATTGATTTTGTTGCTCCATATGCTGGTAATACGCCTGCCCACGATATGACAGTATCACTCAGATCCATGTGTGATAGTCCTTTGTTATTTCCAGGGCCTAAGTCATGGTGGTATTTCCAGGATGCATTGATTTGTCCCACTGGATTGACAGCCTTCTTGATTTCTCAGACATTCCGAATCTTCCCTTGAGGTAAAACTGTCGTGTGTTGTATGGCCGTAACCAGGTATCCCAAAAAACAACTGCCGGATCAATTCTCTGGTAGCCATTTATATGCTTTTTTTCCGCATATAAAGTAACAATCTTCCACTTTAGTAGTAACTTTACTATACCCTTCCTCTGCATTATAGACAGTTGTTTGTAGAGATCAGCATTAAGTTTTACTTCTTTAATTGTCTTATGCATCAGTTCAACAAATGAATCGTAGCTCGTGTTGCAATAGAATTTGATGTTATCGGATTTAGTGTAGCATCTATAGGGAACAGTTACATTGCAATAGCTCCAACCCACCTTGACTGTATCATTCTTATAAACACTCACAGTTCCTTTCTGTCGAATAGACAAGTGCAATGCTACCTTATCTTTTGATGTGACATCTGATGTATCATGAATTAAGTTTTCCCAGGTCTTGTTAGCCCGTAGGGGAATTGCAGTTAACAGTAGCCCCCCATATGCTGTTGGTAAAGCCGTGCAAATCAAGCAATTCGAAACATTGAAGGTTTCAGCATGCACATATTTAATTGCTTGGTAAGTATTAAAGTTCGGGTGCCACTCTGCACGCTTATTTAGTTCTACTTGCGTGACTGAGAAAAGAAATGGCCACAATAAAAAGATTATTGTCGCCAGTACCGTCAACAGGATGGTCATGTAATATTTTTGTGGAAATGGTTGTTCTGCATTTCCGTTTTCTCTGGTTCTTCCAAGTAGGTGTATTTGGATCTTACTGGATTCCGTCATCTTATTTTGGACACGTGATCTTACTCTCTGCCCTAATAGGACCTTCAGCACTGATGGTTTCTTCACTGGGTTTGAGACGGATCAGTCCTATTGATCTGACCCCCCTTTGTAGCCAGACTTTGTGCTTAGGGTCCCGATGGAGAGGTAAGATCTTTGTCCAATTCAAAGTTCTTTACCAGCTTACAGTGCGTCAGGTGTATCCACAAAGCTCGTTCTGCTATTTTGACTGCAGTAGGTGTCAAAAGAAGCACCTGGTAGGGACCTTCCCACCTTGGCAATGCTCAGTTCTTTCGCTTCACGATTTTAATCCATACCCAGTCTCCTGGCATCACTGCCACTTCCGATGTTTCGGTTTGTTTTTTATCTAAAACAGAATTCGACTGCAGCAGATGTTTAGAACTCAACAACTTTTTCATATATTCAGCTAGTGTAAAATCGGCTTCCTGGTCTGATGACATGAGAAGTTTCCACTGGGGTGTATAATAAGCTCTTCCAAACAGTTTTTCAAAAGGAGTCAATCCTTTTGCTGTAGGGACAGTTCTCATGCTCAACAGTGCCAGGGGTAAACAGTACAACCAAGTTTTACCTGTCTCAGCTATTCATTTTCTCAATTTGCTTTTTAATATACCATTATGCCTTTCAACCAGCCCTGCAGACTGTGGATGACTGTGGATGGTATGCACAATGATTTTTTAAAGAAATACCAAAATGCTTACTTAACTGCTGTATGGTTTGATTTACAAAATGTGTACCATTGTCACTGTAGATTCTTTCCGGAATGCCAAACCTAGGCATAATTTCCTTGACAAGTACTTTTGCCACTGTAGCTGCATCCAGATTTTTGGTTGGAAAGGCTTCCACCCACCTGGAAAACATATCTATAATGACAAGACAATACTTTTTATTTTCACATTTGTTCAATTCTATGAAATCCATACAGATAGTGTGAAACGGATATGGTGGTGTGGAGAAACTCCCTTGCTTGGGCTTTATCGCCCCTTGTGCCTGATGTTTGTTACAAATCTGACACATCAAACAACATTTTTTAGAGTAGTTTGTAAATCCGTACCTTGTGAACACTTGGTTCACCAGCTGTACCATCCCCCCTGTTGAGACATGGCATTGCCCATGGCTCAACAATGCTGCATAGCGAAACAAATTAGAGGGTAGTATCGGTTTTCTTTCTTTAGAGATGTACAGCCCTTTTTCGAGGATTGCTCCTCGTTTTATCCATCGCTGTTTTTCAGCTTGCGTAGTGAGTGTTTGCATTGTTTTTGACATGTCTAGATCTAAGGTTTCAGATGGTTGCAATTCCTTATTTAAAAGAAATACTTCTGTGGCCGCTTGTTTTGCAGCTGTATCAGCTCTCGCATTACCTTTTGAAATCCTATTCTGTTGCTTGGTGTGAGCTGCACATTTGCAAAAGGCCACTTTCTGAGGTAACTGAATAGATTCTAAAAGATCTAAAATAAACTGTGCATGATTTATAGGTTTGCCAGTACATGTTATCATTCCCCGGTTTTTCCACTGTTGTGCAAACACATGTACAGTGGAAAAAGCATACTGGCTGTCAGAAAAAATGTTTACACATTTACCCTTTGCTAGGGTACATGCCCGTGTCAGGGCAATCAATTCTGCAGCCTGTGCAGTTAAATAGTGTGGTAAAGATTTTGCTTCTACAATCTCAGTATCAAAGACTACTGCATATCCTACTAGGTTTTTTCCTGCCGGACCCCTTTTGTACGAGCCATCCACGTAATATGTCACCTCGGCATTGTCCAAGGGGACTACCATGAGATCTTTTCTAGGTAGGGTCTTTTGCTCAATTACCTGCAGGCAGTGGTGGGGTGTGCCATCTGCATGGGTTGGGAGCAGTGTAGAAGGGTTCAAAGTTGTACATCGTTCAATTGTCATATGAGGTTGGCTCAACAATGTAGTCATGCAGGAAAGATGCCTAGCAGGGGAGAGATATGCCACTTTTTCTTGCAGTAAAATGATTGCGGCTGCATGGGGCAATCTCAAAGTGAGAGGGTGGAACAAGACTACTGAGGCTGAAGCCTGCACTGCCATTTCAGCTGCAACTACTGCTTGTACACAGTGGGGGTAAGGATCGTGCCACTGGGTCCAGTTGTGATGTATAGTAAGTGATGGGGCGTTGCTTATCCCCATGCTGTTGTGTTAATACTGATGTCATGTAACCCTGCTTGCAATCTACAGTCTGGAAAAAACGTTTATGATAGTTTGGCAATCCCAGAACTAGTGAGGACGCTATTAACTGCTTTAGTTTACAAAAGGCAGACTCTGCCTCTGGTGTCCATTGTAACAAATCCTGCGCTGCCATAGGCGTCTTATATATATCAGGTCAGTTAAGGGTGCAGATTCCAAAGCATAGTTTGGAATTCAGCTTCGGCAAAAATTAGTTGTACCCAGGAAGGACATAATTTCCTTCTTGGTAGTGGGTTTTGGTGCTTGTAAAATTGCTACTTTTCTGTCCTCATCTAACGTTCTACCTTCCTTGGATATTACATATCCTAGGTATTTAACGTGTTTTTTTCCAGAGCTGCAGTTTGTCTTTGTTTACCTTATGTCCTTCAGCAGCTAAAAATCATAGAAGTGCTATGGTATCTTCCTTACAATCCTGCTGAGTGGGGGCTGCCAGTAGAATGTCATCAACATAAAGTAAAACCTGGTTACCTCTTGGTGGGTTGAATCCAGCCAAGTTGCTTGCCATTTCTTGTAAGAATATCGTTGGACTTTCACAATATCCCTGTGGTAGGCATGCATATGTATATCTTTTTCCCTGAAATGTAAATGAAAACCAATACTGGCTGTCAGGGTGTATCGGTATTGAAAAGAATGTGTTGCTAATGTCCACCACAGAAAAATACTTTTGTTGAGGTTTTAAGTCATTCAACAGGGTGTGTGGATCTGGCACTATGGGTGCCCTTGGTATTACCGCATCATTTACAGCTTGCAAATCCTGGACCATACACCATTCTCCATTGGCTTTTTTAACTGGAAATAAGGGTGTGTTACATGGTGAATCGGGAGATTCTATTAGTATCCCTCCTTTAAGTAAGGATGCTATAATAGGCTTTATCCCTGCCTCTGCATCTTTTCTTAAGGGATACTGTCTTTTTCGTGGTCTGAATGCTGACTTTGGTGTGATAGTGACTGGCCCCGCTGTACGAATGAGTCCTACATCTGATTTCCCTGTTGACCAGAGAGTCTCTGGTATACCTCACAAGGCGTTTTCTTCCTCCTTTAATAGGAGTGTCCATCATGTCTTTGCTAGATTGTAATTGCACAGCTGGGTTGGTCTGAGTTATCCAATTCAGTTTTTGTACTTGTACCCCCTGTCGTGACAGTTCTAGTTCTGTCTGTTTCTCCCATCTCGTGGCTTTTTCTCCTAGGTCTGCCCATTTTATATTTTTGTTTTTAGTTAAACTAACATGTGGTAATCGATTAGATTTATAAAGTGCAAAAAACTCCTGGGGCAGTGAACAGCTGGCTACACTGTTCCCTTCTGTGTCCCAGTACAGGTTACGCAGCATCAATCTATTTGTATGATTCTTAAATAATTCTTTCTCATATTCCTTATCAGGTCCTGGTGTGTTACAAAAATACAAGGTACAGTGCAACAGGTGTTGCTTGTCAATGTCAAGGGAGGGAAACGTACTGATGGCTATGATCATTAGTTCCTCGGTCACGGTCCCTGGACCAGTAGTAACCAAGGTCCTGGCTGTACCAGTAAAACATTTCACCCTCCGATTGCACCACAAAGGTATTATTTTGTCGCTGTGCTTTCATACCCTGCATGGTTGGGACTACTGTTATACCAAATATCTGCATGAGGTCTCTGCCCAAGAGATTTACTGGGCATTTTGCAGAAACTACAATTTTGCTTTTCTGTGTTAATCCTGAAACTGGATCAGTTATTGCAATGTTGTGGGAGAGAGGCTCCCAATACAGCTGTCCATTAGCTGCTTTGACCAGTATGTAATCAGGTGACTCTATGTTTTCTGGTAGTTTGGAGGGGTGTATCAGGGTCCGTGATGCCCCTGAATCACACAACAATTTGACCTCCCTTCCTTCTACCAAGAGTGTAACTTCTGGTTTCATCTCTGCTAAATAGAGTTCCAGGCTCAACAAAGCTAGATCTAATATTTTGTTTTCTTCATTGTCACTAACTTCCTGCACTTCCTCTACTCCCTCTTTCACATTCTCATTTGTCCTTTCTTTGCTAGCCCCTTCTAGTGATTCTTGACTATCATATGGTCAGTCCTCATCCTCTTTGTCTTCCGTTGTTGCCTTCTTATTTTTCCTGCAATCCCTTGCCAGATGTTCCTTTTACCACATTTAAAACATTCTCCCCTTTTCTTACGCCCTTCAAAGTCCTCTGATCGCTGATCAGACTGCTTGTTTCCCTGTGCATTTTTCTTGCCATTTCCCAGACTGCACTACGTAAACTTCTGCTCCGTCTTCTACAGAAAATACTTGCTTTCTTTTTCTTTTTGCTATTAAAATGCCTTTCGGCATGTCTAGCATATTCAAGCAATGACTGTAACCTGCTGGTACGATGGTCTACCATGTGTTTTGTAATAAAACTGCTTATAGGTGCACTACTGCCTTTCAAAAATGCATTCTTTAATTGCTGTTCATATAGGGAATCTTGCGTTTGATCTTCAGAAACCTGCACTCCACAGTGATTATTAAAACATTCTAACAATCTGGCATAGTACCGGTCAATTGTTTCACCTTCTTGTTGGATGCATTGATTAATGCAAGTCCAGTCTGCCCTAGGTTTCCATTTTTCAGAGATGCGGTCTGTAAGACCTTTTACTCTTGTGTCTAATTCTGCGCTGCTACGTGGGAGGGGTCTTTGTGCAGCGTCACGAGGGTTCCAGTTGCCAAAGGTCATGTACCAATCTGGCCCTACAATTTGTCTAACTACTTTTTCTACTTCTTCTCCGTTTAAGTTATAACTTAACCTCATTCCTTGTAAGTCTTCTGAGAATTTTCTAAAATTAATCTTCGGATGTGGAATTCCCTCAGTGGCTTTCCGGATATCTTCCGGAGTCCAAGGTCTGTATACTAAGATAGTTGGGTCCTGATTGTCCTGGTCTGCCTGAGGATTAGGTACTTCTATAAGCGGGCATATTTCTTTTTCTTCTCCTATAGGTCGTGAATTCTTAACTATTTGCCATAACTCAATATCTTCTCCTGAATTATTTGCCTTTGTTCGGGACCTGGTCCCGATGGGATCTCTGATTTTAGTTAGTTTTAGTTTTATAATATCTCTATCTTTAGTGACCACAGGATATAGTGGGGGTGGACTAACCTTTTCACTCGCTTCATATTCTGGTAAGGGAGACGGAGGTGCTGATGCTATTACTAAGTTATTATCCTCCTTATCTAAAAACATTGCTTTTGAATCTTTGTTCCTTTGGTCCCTATGGTTTACTTCCTCCAGCCACCTGTGTGCTTGAGGAATTCCTAACCACCGTTGCTTTTTTACCTGATCCTTGGAATTGTTTTTGAGTTGTTTGATAAGTTTGATAAGCGAGGATTTTTCTAATTTTCCGTCAAATTCATATTTATTAGCCCATTTTGAAAAATATCTAATATTATCAGTGTGTTGCAACTGCATATATTTTGCGTCTTCCATTAATGGCAGGTTCTGGCGTGTTTTTGTGCAATTATTACCCATTTTATTTTACCTTTGATTGTTACGTAACTTCTCTTAATTTTTAACGTGTACCACGGATTTTGTTATAGTCTCTTTAGAATGACTGCCTACTTATTCTGTTTCTCCTGATCTATGACAAGACAGTACTCTTTTGTTTTTTTTTTTATCCCTGACTGTAAGAAAAATACAATCTGATAAAAAACAATACACATCTAGTCCCTGATCTGAAACAGAAAACAGAAGAAAGTAGATTCACCTTACCTGAGCCCACTTGATTGATCACCGATTCACGGAGACCCGTCCTTCAGTCACAGATCAGAAAGTGGCTGGCCTCTTTTTGACGACAATTCAGTCGGAGAACTTTTCATATAAGAAGAACCGATTTGCTTTCTTCCCCGTAAAGTTTCAGCCACCTGGCCGTCTGATCCGAGGCGAAGAGAGGATTCCGGTCCGAAGGACCAATCTGTAAAAGGAAAAACTTCAAAGATCAATACACGTTAGGTTCAAGCAAGGCACCCTTTATTACTTGCAGCAAGGAGACAAAGCATGTAGGTACAAGGTTTGTCTAACTTTCTGGTGGTCAGTATATTATTCTTATACAGTTTTTTTCATGTCAAATAGAAAATGTTACTAATCTACTGCTGACGTAGTTGGACACAGCTTTCTGTATGTTACACAGAAAATGTTACCAGGCTTATTGCTGACATGGTCAGATTATTGCTGTCTTGCAAAAACATTTGAGAAAAACAACCTGGCCTTGGTCTTATTTTAGCCCTCCTTGTCTTTTCAATTCTTCCATTGTACAATTCTAATACATGCAATACATTTTGTCTAGATTCAAGGTACATTTCTAGCTTCGGTACACGTAGTGCTGACTATAGTTTAAGCTTTCAAACATCTATTGTTTTCTTTATCAAGACTTCTAGCAGCTGCATATTTTTCTCATGGCATAAGCAGAAATAGAATGTCTCTTATTAAGTTTCCGGTAGCTGCACATATTTTCATTGCATAAGCAGAATAAAGTGTCTTTTATTAAGTTTCTAATAGCTGTGCAGATTCATGCAGTATGAACAGAATAAATGTATTAACCCTTTTAAGCCTTTAATGTGCTAAGCATGCACATTGCTATTATGCATTTTCCTAACAATTCCCTCAGGCCACCTCAACTGATGGGACAGAAAACCAATGTACTTACTGTTCTAGCTGGCATTACGACAGGACACCCTTGAGGATACCTGAACTAAATGAAGATCTGGATCTGGATATCATGTCCAGTTTATAGTGTATGATAAAAGTATCTACTGTTGAGTATGTCGTTACAGCAGAACTAGTGGACATTTTGAAGAAGGCCATGGCAGTTTCTGCTGATCTTGTACAACGGGTCCTAGGTTTTGACAGCAAGATTTTAATGTTAATGGAAATGATGAGCGGAATGTATTGTGAAAGCCGTCTGGACAGTGTGATCATGCAGACCTTGGAACAGAAACTGTTTGCAGAGTAGTTGATAAAGAGTTAGTTGCATTCGCAGAACTCTCTTGTATGGTGCAATTAGTCATAAAGCTGACTATTAACATTCAAAGAATGGAGAAGAAATTCTCCTTTATTAGAATGTTAAGGAAAATACAAGAAGATGAACTTTCTGGTTCAAAGCTGATTCAGGGATGATTTGGGGTAAAAAGGAGAGGTTAGGTCTGAGAAAAACATTGTGTTTGAGGAAAATCAAATATGAAGGTCTGTAGGCAGACCAAGTAATTTAGAAATCCTCTTGGCTGAAATGATGGCACCAGGAAAGTAAAGTTGTGGAAGTAAGTCACTGTTACCACAACAGAAGTTGTTTTAATTCCTCACTGCTGCAGTAGCCTTTGACTGTATGGGTTGTATGCTGCTTAGGATACAGTCAGCCAGCAGCAGAATGCTCTGGCTTCCTCCCCTACCTATACTCTGACTGCTGACTGGTTAGCCCCTTGGAGGGAAATCAGCAGTCAGAGTGTAGACAATTTCAGGACTATTTTGCCTATACAGAGAGAAAAGCATACTTATCATGAACCTCCAAAATATATAATCAGTAAGAAATAACTTTAAATCCCAATCAGTAACTATATACAGAAGTTGGTGGACAGAGTGTGGGTGTGGTTACTGCAGCAATGTGGAATTTGAACAACTATAATTATGGTAAGTGCAACTGACACAAAGGCGCTATGATGAACATAGTATACAACTGTATACTATGCTCATCATCCTCACTACTGCAGTAGCCTCTGGTTATGTGGGTTGATTACCAATGCCTGTTCAACCTGGGAGGAGGAAGGGTAAGAATCCAGAAGCCCCTGGAGAATGGTCCTAGTAAAGCCAATCCTGGACTTGGAAAAAGAATCCTGTTTGTAATGTTTTGTAATAAATATATGTACAGAAAATCTTGTTGCTCCTGCTAGATTACCATGACTAACTCTTGGTTATAATGCACAAGCACCTGCCCATAAAAAAGTACTTACCCTCAAGTGATCTTGCAGGTGTCTGATACCTCCAAATGACTACAACTTTTAACTGTTTATTTTGTTTTCTGTAAGGCCACCTGCACTATTGGCTACATTGCTGCTGTGTTTTATCTTATCTATATGTATTTATTGATTGACTGTTTCACATTTGTTAACAGAGAAGTGAACTGGTCTGTAGACCCTTTTGACGATGACTTGAGCACTATAGAAAAAATATAACAGTTAGTAAAAACAAAAAATATAGTTACAAAACTGATAGTAAAACTACAGAATAAAATGTTCATGGTGATGAACTACTGTAGTTTAACGTATGCATTAGTTTAATGTATGCATTATGACAGCAAGATAATAAGCATTAAAAATGTCTAACAAGCAAAGGCTTACAGTGTCAAAAAATCAGATTTATGGGACATCTCTATGGATACCATTCCATGAATGGATAAAGTATATTTTAAAACATCTCTGATAGTAATATAAATACAGTCTAAAATAACCAAACATGCAATGTATTAATAATGCATGAAGATATTCTGTGGTATTGACACTAAAGAACAATGATGAGAGTGGCATTACAGTCCTGGATGCCTATCAACACCAGTCTTATGTTTGTCATTATTTATACCAAATGCTGCAACTACTTTCCCCTAATCCCTCCACAAGGGCCATCACCAAGGCACTCTGGTCCCTCCTTGACCAACTGGACACCTCTAAGCCTTCCTTCCTCTCACGACAGACTTCAGCAAGAAGGCAGCCCTGTGGTCTTAGTTATTCTCATTTTTATAATGTACTAATAATATGTATTTACATTTTAGATGCTATATGCAAAAACAACCCTGTGGCATTACTTGATAGTGTTTTGGAGTGTAGTGCTTCTTCTTCTTTTTTCGGCTTTTTCCCAGTTAGGGGTCACCACAGTGGATCACCTGTCCACTCATGATTGGCAGTGGAGTTTTACGGTGCTGAGGTGCCAGCCTGGTGCCCAACCTTCCACAGAAGGCACACACACGCACACACTCACACCTAGGGCCAATTTGGAGCGTCCAATCCACCTACAGCAAGTCTTTGGGATGTGGGAGGAAACCGGAGCACCCGGAGGAAACCCACGCAACCACAGGGAGGACATGCAGACTCCGCACAGAAGGCAGCCCAGCCAAGAATTGAACCAGAGAACCTCTTGCTCTGAGGCGGCAATGCTAACCGCTGCACCACCGTGGCCGCCCTTTGGACTGTAGTGCTTGAATATTTATGTTGAAATTATTTTAGAATATATCTATTAGTCAATGGTTCTGATTCAGTTGCATTTACTTTCTTTCATAAGTATAATGTTTTGATTTTTCTTAAATTTCATTAAATTATTGGTCTGTCTGATTTTGTCAGGCAGGCTTTTCCAATATGCTGTGTCTAGCTTTGAGTTAATTTTATTTTCTTGTAGGTTCATAGGTAGGTACTAGGCTATTGGCCCTAGGGCCTATATAAGCCTAGCCAAACAGTACCCTGGCTTTCGCCACCCAAAAAAATAATTTTCCTGTGCCCCTGTCAAGCGGAGCCGCAGAAGTGATCCCTGTGGTGAATTTCCTATCTCACATCGAATCATCAAGATTTTTCTTGAAGAGTGCTAATGAGGAGCTTTGTTTGATATAGATAGGTAGTTTGTTCCAAGTATGGGAAGTCTCTGGGACAGGAATGTATCCCTCCAGCATGCTCTGTAGAAGCCAGTTTAATGGGAGGTCTAGTTCGCAGCAAATTCTTCTATGAGCCTTGAAGAGTATATGTTTGGTCTTTTTTGAATAGTATACTTTTCACAGAGGGACAATATTTTTCATGTAGTAATTTAATGGTAAGATTGTTTAAGCGAAGTGATTCCATTGTTGAAACTGGCAACAAGTGTCATTTGCTTAATGTGTTGCAGTGATGGTTGCTGTTAACCAGTAGAATAAATCTGAGTGCTTCATTTTCTGTTTGAATAAGTGAGGAATTGTGAGTAGAGAGCAAGGCTGTGATTCTGAGACTGTATTTAAGTCTGAAAAGCAGTATGTTGACTGTAGACTTCTGCCTAGCTTTGTTTGCCAGCACTTTGGATATTTTGTATGACACCCTTAGCAGTGTCACAAACTTATTCACTTTTGAGTGTGTAAAAGACAGACTCTGATTCAGTTCAATACCTAGGTATCTCTGGATGATACTTACAGGTAAGGATAAACCAGTGCGATCCGTGAGAGTAATGTGTGTAGCATCTGTTTGGTATTTGGCAGTGCCAAATAATATAATAGTAGTTTTCTTTGTGTTTATAATCATTTTGATCATTGTGTTAGCGGATACCAAATTCCACAATAACTTAAAGTCTGGCTGGAGTGTCTTTGAAATAGTAGGTACGTTGGAGACAGATTTTATAATACCGGTATCATCAACATAAAGCAGACAGTTGATGTAGGGAGGAACCCAAGGAAGCTGTTTAATAAACAGTGTGTACAAATGTTAGCCAAATACATGTTGGGATTATTGCTGTTTTTTCATTCGCATGTAGCTCCCACAACCCTGAATGTACTTCCCCTGAGGTGGTTTTTAAACCAGAGAGGTATATCTCCGGAAAAAAACAAAAAAACCCCAAAAAACAGAAGAGTGGTATCTGTTGTAAAATGCTCTGATCAGTAGTTTTAAAGATATGCTGCACATCAAGAAAGATGGCTGTGTTTAAATGGCCATTGTCCAGGTTGGTATATATTTAATTGATGAGGCAGTATACAGCAGTTAGTGTGCTGTAGTTTGAACAGAATTCATGTATTTGAATATAAACTAACTTTTTGAGAAATTTGGTAAGTGGGCACAAGTTGGTAGTTGGACGAAAGCCCACAGCGGTTTACGGAGTAGTGGGGACATTTGGCAGAGTTGTGACCAGTACATGCTTAAAACTGTGAGGTATGCTATCTATACTGAGAGTAAGATCATATACAAAAGAAAGGGGTTTACGTAGTATTTGAATATTTAACTTAAAGATTTTGGGATGGTTATTATGGAAGTTGTGCTTGAAATTACAGCCTGGTTTGTCTAGAAGCAGGCAACATCTGCCATGCTAGTGGGAGTCAGCAAGTATGTATCTGTGCAAACCTGATGAAAAGTCATTGCATGGGTAATCAGAAAAAGAGTTTCCAACAATAATTTATGTTTATAGCAAAATGCATTGTAAAATTATATACAACTAACAGAGGCTTGTTTTACCATTTTTAACTCCGTTTTGGATTTGAAGATACTTCAGCAGTTCCTTTAGGGTCTTTGAAATGACTTTTATCCATTACCTGAAGTTTCATTTGGTACTGTGTACTGCTCTTGTGCTGCCATTGCCATGCTTAGTCTCTTTAGAATCACTAAAAGCTTAATGTTTATCATATTGATCACTGCTGTAGTAGTCTAAGCTATATGTGTTATATCTTGCATAGGATATAACAGCTGGACAGCTTCCAAAGATTCAGGGTACCTTCCATGTGCCCAAACCATTAGGTAGCTCGAGTTGAGCTGACAAGAAGGTTTTGGTGCCAAGCCCTTCAGAGTTTTCCTGCCACTGAAGAGAGTGCACCCTGCAAGCTTTTGAGGATCGACTGTCTGCTAATGCTGTTCCATTGTTACGAAGATAAGTTTCCTTTGGAGAAAAACTTTCCACGTTTAGATTTTTGTCATTTGAAGTTGCTTTCTTGTTTTTGAGAGTGCTTTTTAGCTAGGGAAATGTCCTTTTAATGACTGTCTCAAGACATGTACACTTTTAAATGGGAGCACACTTTTTCTTACTTGTCATTTTTAAAGTTGTTTAAACATGTTAAAAAATATTTTCTCTATGGAGAAACTGTGTGTACTGTCTTTGTTCGAGGTTGGAAAAGTTATAACGGTGCTTTTTCTGTATTTTACTGGAAAAAAGCTACCTTTAGCTACTTTCTAATTTTATTGACTAGTGCTGCTTAGCTTCCCCTGGAAAGAAGCACCATTTTCATCTTGACCATGGAACAAGCTACCATTCCCTTTGTGGGACCTTCTTCCAGCCAATAAATAGAAAAAATTAACTAATCAGCATTTTCCACAACAGTGGGCTAGTAATATGTCCCAGCTGATCGTGGGTGAATGTGCTGTGTTCAAAGCTTGTAACTCAGACCGCTCATCTTTTTTGCCAGATCCCTCTGGTGTTGTCCACACAACCACTATGGACTTAGGGCTAGCAACATCCTCTGTGGTTGTTGAGGTCCCTTCAGTGAGAAAGGGAGAGCAGCTGTTGCCTGTCTTGGGAGAAGGGAAAAGCCAGAATGCTATGTCCATCCCTGAGGAAGCTGTTGTTGGCAGTTATTAGGTCTGTTTGCCCCAACTTTCCTGTTAAAAAGAAACAGTAAACTAAACATTTAACTTATGTGCTAGTTTCTCTGGATATTAATTTACTGGACTTACTTCAGGGTCTTGTTCAGACCATTGACACTTCTTATAAGCGAGTTTGTGATAAAAGAAAAAGGGATTCCTCTTTTCCTAAAGAGGTTAAATATTTTGAATCTGGAGTACAATGTGGTGAGAAAGATGCAGGTTTTTCTCCACAAATTTCTGATTCAGATTCAGAGGAGAGTATGGTATCTGAATTTCCTTGTGAGGGAGTCTCGTTCTGTGAGACAGTTTTCAGAATGTGCCAGTATTTTCAGTGAAAAAACGCTGAGGTTTTCTGAGCCTGTCAGAAAATACTATATGTTGTTACAACTGGAATTCCCAGACCCTTCACCCATTCCCTAGTGCTGTTAGCACTGGAGGATGTGTTTGTCATGGCCTGTGGTTTCTCTGACAGCCAGCCTGTTGCACCTAAGAAAGCAGATGGAATGTGCAAAGTTCCTCAGTCTTTAATGTTTTATACACTAGTCCCAGGCCTGACCTAGAAGCTACAGTTTAGTTAATAGTTAATTCAACTAATGACAAACATTTTGTTAAATTTAATCCTTTTTCTGACAATGATGATAAAGCTACTGATAAGTTTGGGCAAAAAGTTTATGCTTCTGCAACTTTGAGTTTTAAAATTTTGAATTTTCAGGCTGATATATTAAAGTTTATTCCGAATAATTGTGAAAGTATGAAGAATGTTTTGGTTGTAATTTCCTCTTTGGAGGAAAAATCTGCTTTGTGTGAGTTGGTTCCTTCCATGTCTGATGTCCATACTTACTGTTTAAAGTGTGTTTATAACTATGTAGATAGTGCCTCCCAGGGCTGTTGCCACTGGTACTTGCTGAGCAGGTTTACCTGGCTACATTCTTAAAACCTCCCCGAAACTGTATAATGTGAGATTCTGAATTCTCATTTGGATGGAGATTTAGTTTTTGGACACTGCGGCAGAGATTAGCAAAAAATTAGATGAGAGAGGTAAGCTGATCTAAGGAATCTCTCAGATCTTTCAGCCCTCCTTCTCTAAATTTTCCAAGGGATCCCTTGTTCAGTTTTAGCAAGATAAAATAAATAAATTGTCTCAGTAGAAGTCTGGTAAGCAGATGTTTAAAGAACAATGGTAAGTAGGTTCCAGAAAGAAAGCTGGAACCACATAGAACAAAGAATGGTCAAATAAGACAGAATGACTATTTAAGGGACCTTGTTCCCCCCAGCAGACCTTTATCCCTTCCAATCTGAATCTCTGTTTGTGTTTTTCAAGAGATTGTTTCAGACAAATGGGTTCTGAAGTTGATCCAGCTAGGATACAGATGGCAGCAGGAGGAAATTCTTCCTTACCAGGGAATTCCTCCTCATCTGCCAGGCTCAACCCTTCTCTTCCCTTCTGTCCTACAGCACATGTTGTCTCAGGAGGTAATAGAAGCCAATTTTCATCATATTGATCACTGCTGCAGTAGCATTAACTATATGGGTTATATCCTGTCAAGGATATAACAGCTGACCAGCTGACAAAGCTTCAGGTACCTTCTATGTGCCCAAACTGTCAGGCAGCTTAAGCTGAGCTGACTAAAAAACAAGTTTGGGTGCCAAGCCCTTCAGAGCTTTGCTACCGCCAAAGAGTATGCTTCTGGCTTCTGTGAAGATTTTGAGGATTGACAGTTGGTTTGGTGCTGTTCCTTTGCTAAACAGACAAGTTCCCTTTTCAGAAAAATGTTCAATTTTTTAAATATTGATTGTGCTTTATCACTTTCCTCTTCAGAAAATTATTTTAAAACTAGAAGTTTTGTGTTTTAACGAACTGCCATGACTCTGTATCATACTTTTAAATGGGACTACTCTTTTTTTTTCTGTCAGTTTAAAAGTTGTGTAAAGTAACTGAAAAACACTTTTTCTGTGGAGAAATTGTGTTTATTTCACTTTCTTGGGTCCAGCAAAGAGTTTTAAAGTGCTTTTTATTGTATTTTCCTGTAAAAAGTTACTTTTAAAGACTTATAATTTTTTTATTGACACCATTTTCTGATTGACCATGGAACAAACTACCAGTCCCATGGGCGGTCCTTCTTCTAGACACAAAAAGAAAAAGTTAAGCAAACACCCTTTGCGACCACAGCAGGCTAGCAGTTTGCCTGAGCCACAGGTGGATAACTCTGCTGTGGCCATTTGTTGTACCTTAGACCACTCATCTTTTATCCCAGATCCATCTGGTGTATCCCCTCAGTCGCTGTGGACTGGAGATTAACCAAGTCCTCTGCTGTTGTTGGGGGTCTTTTCAGTGGGCAAGGAAGATTCATTCTATTTAGTCCTGGGAGAAGGAACAGGAAAGGTTTTGCTGTTGTTAGAATGTTGTTGCCATCCCTAGGGAAGCTACTACTGCCATTAGTAATATATTTGGCCCTTTTTTCCTGTCAAAAAGAAACAGAAACTCACATTTCTTTAGATAGGAGTAGTTTACTGGCTCAGGGTTTAATTCAATCTGTTGTGTCTTCTTGTAAAGTAGTTTCTGGAAAAGTAAAAAGGATACCTGTATTCCTGAAGGGATTCAAGATTCTGAGTCTGAATATTAAGATGAAGGGGCAGGTAGAGAGTTTTCTCCTCAGATTTCTAATTCAGACTCAGAGGATAGCTTGGTTTCTGATTCTCCATATTCAGGTTTCTCTTTGTCTTTCTGTGAGACTATTGCTAGAATGTGCCATTGTTTTCAGTGAGAGAACACTTAAGGTTTCTCATTCCCTCGGAAAATACTATGAGTTGTTACAGAAGGAATTTCCAGAACCTACACCCATTTCTCCTATTCTGTCTAATTTAAAGGATGTGTGTTCTACTGCCTGCAATTTATCTGATAGTCATCCAGCTGCCGCTAAAAAGGCAGATAGGATGCATAAAGTCTTTGAAGTCTTTATACACTATTCCCAAATCTGACCCAGTACCCATAGCTTTAGTTGATGCCAATGCTGCTAAGCACTTGGTTCATTCCAGTCCCACTCTTTCTAATAAGGATGGGACTTGGGGAAAAGGTGTATTATTCTGCAACTTTGCTTTTCAGAATTTTGAATTGTCAGGCTCATATAGTAGTTTGTTCAGACTAATTGTAAAAGTACTATGAAGGATGTTTTGTCTGCAGTTTCTTCTACTGAGGAAAAATCCGCTGAAGTAATTGTGTTTTCATTTGTGCAGAAGTCATTACTCATTGTTTACAGTATGTCTATGACTCTGTTGATACTTCTTCCAAGGCTATAGCCACTGGTACTGTTTTGAGAAGGTTTGTATGGCTGCATTCTAAGAACCTCCTAGATTATGTTAAACATGAGATTTTAAATTCCCCTTTGAATAAAGCTTTAGTTTTTGGTCCCACAGCTGTAGAGTTGATCAAAAATTGTAATCTAAGGCGTAAACTGATTAGGGAATCTCTGAGATTTTTCAGCTGTCCTTTTCCAAATTTTCTAAGAGATTCTGTAACTCCTCATCCAGTTTTGGCAAAAAGCAGAATAAATAGTTTCAACAAAATACAGGTAGACATATTTAAGAAGAGTTAGCAAGGGGGGGGGGTTCCCAAAATAAATCCTTGAGCCTCCCAAAACCAAGGACAGCCTAATAAGTCTGAATGACTGTTTAGAAGACCTTGTGACCCCCTCCCACCCTGACCTCTTTTTTTCTTCCAGAAGGTTTGAATCTCTGTTTTTTTTTTTTGTCTTTGACATTAGATCGTTTCAGACAAATAGGTTCTGAAAATCATTCATCAAGGTTGCAGCAGTGGGACGAAATTCCTCCTTTCCAGTGGGGTCATTCCTCATCCTCCAGATCATACTTTTTTTATTTCCATCTGTTCTTCATTACAGGCTGTCCCAAGTAGTGGAAGAGCCAGTTCCTCCTTTCCATGTTTGCAAGGGTTTTTATTCAAGGATCTTTCTAGTGCCACAGAAAGAAAAGGCTTGAAGACCAGTTCCAGATCTTTCTTTCCTAAACCTGTTTGTGATAGTGCCCAAATTCAAAATGATGTCCCTTCATAACCTGCAACCTCTTCTTCCTCTTTCAACTTTCCTGGTAACACTGGACTTAAAAGGTGCTTGTCTTCACATCTGTATTCATCCAGACTTCAGATGTTTCTTAAGGTTTTGTGTGCGTGGATCACATTATCAGTTCTTTGCCTTGCTCTTTGTGCTATCCACTGCAGCAGGAGTGTTTATAAAGTGTCTAGCTCCAGGATATCCACATTTTTCAATATGTAGATGCCTTGCTTATCTTTGCAGAGTGAGTCTTTTTCAAAAGTGTCAGGAATCTTTCTGTTGGATGAAAACTGTCTTACACAAACTGAGAATCCAAGCGAACATTCAGAAGTCTTGTCTCCTCACTCAGAATTGTGTTCCTGGGATGTCAACTAGGCACCTCAGTTCAAAGAGTTTTTCTTCCACAGGAAAAAATAGATGTATATCTAGATTTATTTGTAAGGTTTTCGACTGACACATCAGTTATTGCAATGGAATGCTTCAGGATTTTGGGTCTCATGGCATCTATGATTCTCAATATACCCCTGGCAAGATTCCACATGAGAATGATACAGTGGTATCTGAAATCTGTCTGGTCCCAGCACCAGCACCATTTTTCTTTTCAGATCCCAGTGCCAGGGTTTGCCAGAAGAGAACTCATTTAACAGAGTCAACAGATATCCTTAAATTCAGGTCTGATCTTCTCCCCGTCCTATTCCAAAGCAGTTAGTCATGACAGACACCTTAGACTTTACTTGGGAAGCATTTTTAGAAGGGATAAAAGTGTAGAGAATGTGGGACACCAAGGAGAGATTCAAGCACATATATATATTAAGGAGAAGCTTGCCCTGATCAAGGCACTCAACTCTCTAAAGCATATTTGGTCCCAGGGACCTCTTCAAGTGGTTACAGACAATACCACAGTCATATGGTACATTAACAAGCAAGGAAGAGCCAGGCCAATATTCCCTTTGTGACTAGCCATGGTAGCTTGGGATATAGCTTCAGAGCAAATCTCATTCTACAGGCATCCTACATTCTGTCAGAGAAAAACTGTGTGACTAACAAGCTGAACGAGATCAGGGCAGATGCTCATGAATGGAAGCTAGATCGCAGGGGGGGGGTGGCTTCCAAGATTTGATCCATCTGTGAGGAGTTACATCTCCTTTGTGAACAATCAACTGTCAAGATTCTGTTCCTGAATTTCATGCAAGAAGGCCTGGAAAACTGATATGTTTTGTTTCTTTGGATACAAATGTTCCTGTATGGTTTTCCAGCCTTTCTGCTAATATCCATGGTACTTCTGAAAATTCAGAAAGAATCTCTCAAGATCTTTGTGGTGATTGTGTTCTGGCACAGGCAACCATATAGTTATGTGGTTCTCCCTTCATTTGGAAATGGCAAGGGGCAATTACCACATGCTTCCACAAGCTTCCTCGCCGACTGGATCTACTCATACAAGAACAAGGGTATTTTATACACCCCTTCAGTCAACTTCATTTGACTGCCTGGATGATAGGTCCTTAATTCCTTTTAGGCAGTTGTTTACTGAGAATGTGCAGCAGATGCTAATGGAGGCATGAATGTCTGACACTAGAAAATTGTATATTAGCAAATTGAAAAAGTTTTCTAGTTGGTGCCAACAACATAAACGGCACCCATTTAGGGCTAGTTGTTCTTTGGTTTACAATATTTGTGTGAGTTACTATCCTGTGGCTTTTATTATTCCTCTGTCAAGGTTCATTTATTGACCGGCATGTTTGTCCATGGATCTATTTTCATTGCAGTCACATGTCAAAATGTTATTGAAAGGGGCTTTGCATAAGATGCCTCAAAGAAAACAGGCGGCTCCTCCTTGAGATTCTAATTTTGAGTTAGAGAAGTTAACACGTGCTCCATTTGAAACAGCTAATCTGGTTGACTTGAGGTTCTTAACATGGAAAACTGTTTTACTGATTGCTCTCACCTCTGCAAGAAGAGCGTCTAAGTTGAAAGCTCTTATGCTGAGTCAAACGTATCTCATTTTCCATAGGGACAGTGTTTCTTTGAAAATTAATAGTTCTTTTATGCCTAAAGTGGTATCCGAGTTTGCTTTAAGCCAAACTATCAATCTCCCTGCTTTTTTTCCCAAACCTAAAAATGAGGGAGAAAGGCTACTCCATACTTTGGATGTCCACAGACAACTCAGGTACTATCTTGACAGGACTAAATCTTTCAGATCTTTGGATCAATTGTTCATGTCATGTGATAAGAAGATGAGACAACCTGTGTCAAAACAGGCTATTTTCAAATGGTTATCTA
Organism: Protopterus annectens; assembly: GCF_019279795.1. NCBI lineage: Eukaryota > Metazoa > Chordata > Ceratodontiformes > Protopteridae > Protopterus > Protopterus annectens. The sequence goes on along the minus strand of NC_056746.1, from coordinate 515,962,731 downwards.
AAGCTAGTACCTTTTGCTATACTCCCCATATCACAGCTATTCCAGGCAGGGTCAAGGCCGACTGTACCAGGGCCTTGGCTTCATCTATGGCTTTTTGTAAAGGACTGGATTTTAGAAGTATTCTACAAGTTGCTACTTGGTCTTTTATACATACTTTTACAAAGCAGTATAAGCTTGTTTCCTTCTTTAGGTCTAAATCTGTGTTTGCTAGGATCATTCTCCAGGGATCCTGTACTCTTTTCCTTCCACCTCCCAAATGTAGTTAGTTAGGATAATCTATCCATTTAGCTAAGGCTACTGCAGCAGTGATAAGAATGATGAATATATAACAGTTTTGTTTTTGTTTGTTTTACCATAACAGTAGATGTTTGAATGATCACTGCTGTAGTAACTGTTTCCTCTCTCCCCCCCCACCCTTGTTTTTTGGTGTGCTTTTTATCCCAAGGTGTGGATGTTTGTTGTTGTTGTTCCTAGCATTGTACTTTTAGTGCTTAGCCTCTCTCTCTGTTTTGGCAGGAAAGCCGTGAAGGACGTCTTGCCCACACTTTTCTTGTAGTCATCTCAGCTCAAACTGCATGACGGTTTGGGTGTATAGAAGATGCCCTGAAGCTGTCCAGCTAACTTTTGCTTAAACTAACCTCCTAAACACTCAGCTGTACTACTATAGCCCCCTCCTTTCTCTCCACCCTATATATCTCCCCCCCCCACTTCCTATCAATGTCTATACATTTTCCTTCTTTTGAACAACGATTATCTTTTTGTTTTTACTCTTATATGTAGTAACTTTTGACCACTGCTATCAGTGCAACCCTTACTGTTCATAATTTTTTCTTTTGTTTTTCTCTTTATAATTAATTTTGTATTTGCATTGTTATTTTTAATAGTTTTTGTCCTGTATGTTTATTTTTGCTTATGTTTACTGGGGCTCTTTCCCCTTGGGTCTCCACTGAAAATGGGTTGCTTACTATCAGTGCAATGCAAATAGTTAATAACCTTTTTGTTTTACAATTATTTTGTATTGTGATTGTTATTTAATATTTGTATATTGTCACTTTATCTTTACTCGTGTTTGCTGGGGTCCACTGAAAAATGGGTTTGTTTGCAAACTCACTTGGATTAACCCAGTTAACAAATATGAAATAAAAATAAAATAAATATTCTTGGCAAGATATAACCCATATAACTTAGTCAGATCATTTGAACATCTACTGTTACTGTAAGTTTACTTACACAACTGTACTTTCCTGACATGGATGCCAAGATTCACCTCTCAAGCTTTGCTCTCAGGGTGAATTATTTCTTGGCATCAATGTCTCGAGCACATAATATACTCATTATGATCAGAGACCCGATCTTAATCCTCTGTGTTATTGAGATCTTTATAAGAAGCAGGTTTACATTACATTTTATCAGTATACATGGGTTGCAAAACTTTTTTTTTTAGAAAAAAATTGCTTGTTAAAGGTTAAAATTTAATTTTTGATAAGAATTCAAATGGAAGTGAGTTAAAAAATATAGATGATGGAGGCAGGCTAGAGACTAAGAAGAGAACACAGGAGTAAGAAGAATTAAATCAAAGGAAAACAGTGGAGATACCAAAAGCATTTTTTAGAATTTTATGCCTCAATCATTACATAAAAACAGCATTCAGAAAGCGCTTTTGTTTAGTGCAATTAATCGCTAGGAAGGAATATATCTTCCAGATCAAAAGAGGTAATTGTCCAGTTATATTAAGCATTGATTATGCCACTTATTGAATATGAGGCTCCATTTGGGATGCACCACACAAGATATATCAAACAAATAAAATGGCCCAGAGATCACTGGCTTAAAAAAAAAAAAAAAAGCTACCAAAAATGACTGGAAGCACTGTGCCTTTATTCTGTTTCTTACAGAATGCCAAGGGGAGATCTATGCCTTGCCTTCCAAGCCATTAGAGATACAGTATTCCTAGATAATTTGTATTTTCACAGATCAATTAATCCCCCAAGTACCAGAACAAGGGATTCAATCTTCACTAGAAGATGCATAAAACAAGATTAAGAGGGAGTTTAATTATGTAAGGCCTTTCTCACCTCTGGAATAGACTCCCAGTGTAATTTAATCAGTGTGGTACATTATCTTCCTTCAAACAGGATCTGGATGATTAGATGGGTATTCACAAATTCACCCCTGGCTTGACTGGGCTGACTGTCCTCAAGAGAAGAGCTTCAGTCTGAGGGTGGGTACTGTTGATGTGTAATTGGTCACAAGACTCGGTTGCTTTGTATTTCCTATGATCCTGTAAAGTACCATCCTTAAAAGCGAACCTGGAGTCAGTCCTAAGAACTATTGACCAATAAAGTGCCTTCCAGCAATGTATTAGTTATATGCCAGAGTTGATGCAGAGTGTATGTCATCTAGAAAAAAAATAGTCCTAACACTAGAAGAGCAGGCTAGTAAATGAAAGTCATCATCAAAAGAAAGGGTCATCTATTATTAAACTAAAACAACTATAACTTAGAAAGATTTAAAAAAAAAAAGCATTTGGCAACATTCCACATTGAGTTTTGAAATGTTTATAGACATGTAACATGTACCCTACATTGATAACTTTACACAGTGGTTGCTATGAAACAAGGGCAAACCACTTTACAACTGTGTCATGATGAAGGTCAGATTACTGCCTCAGAGGTAGAAATCCAGAGGCAATTCTTTGTCACCATTGCTGTTTTTTCCCTTTCTCTAAACCATTTACACTGCTTACTTAACAGACAATGCCTACTGCTTGAATTTTGGAAAATGTCTTTTCCTTTGTAGATTACTTAAAACTGTACAGCTCATCAGGCAGACAGTTAAGAGCGCAATTACAGATATTGCAGTTTTTTAAGGTAATGTAAGAATGGCATTTGGTCTTGATAAATAAGCAAAAAGCATCATTTATAGCAAAAAAGTGAAGCATCAAGAGACTACGTGAACATAAACAAGAGAGTGTATAACTATCTGGGAGTAGATGGAAGAGTCATCAGTGCAGCATGAACAAATGAGAACAAAGCTAATTAAGGAATAAACTAAAGTTAACACTGAAACTGCCATGACATAGGAGTAAAGTTCAAGGTATAAATCTTCTTGCTCTGCATATTCTCATTTACAGCTGTGGCATGATTGACCAGATCGAGAAAACATTGAATAATTTGGAAAGGAAAGCAAGGCAAATGTTTCATTCTTATGAAATGATATAAAAAAGTGTGTGATATGATTACGTATCTTCAGCCTGAAGAGGGATGTGCCTCCTAGAAATTCTGTGTACGTCTACAGTCGGTCATAGGGCTGCATACATATGTGTTGACATCATTAGATCCAAGCATAGTGAAAATCCGGTACGTTTCTGTTATCGGGGCAACAGGTATAATGAGCAGTTGCAATGTTAGCACGCGGTGGAAATGATCACACCACTGGCGCTGATTATATGAAATCATCCCCTTAATCAACCACACCAGTCTGGTTTCTCTTAATTGCTAATGTAAGTGCAGTAAACTAAACACGATTTGCAAGTATCCTCGCACAGAAACAAAATCCTTCCCTTCCTGCCACTTTATTTCATTACGCCTAAATGACACTTGTAAAACTGTGGGCCCTGTAATTTAAACTCGGGTGTGAATTTTTCGCATACACAGCATAAGACAGCAACTTCCGGATATTTGAAACTTCCTAAACTTTCAGAAAACATGAGCATGCAGTACTTACATTATGTGTCAGTTTGTTAAATAAGTTACTCACAAGTGTGTGACAGGCACATTCCAGTTAAAGAATAGATAGATAAGCTTAGTATTTGTCTGCTGGTTAAAAGTTGTGAGGCCATTCTTTTACTGTTGTCACTAAACGGCCGAAATAAGAAACATTAAGGCAAACAACTTTCCTTTTGCCTCTAGTCAGTTCGCTTACTGGGCTAGGTTAATCAGCGACTGTGAGATAGAAAACTGCCAAATGTATCCCTGAGCGCAAGATGTGAGACTTGCGTTGCTCCTAGGCTTTGGTACTAGGATCTGCGCCCTTTCTCTGACAACGAAGTTATCTACTTCTTGTGTAATGCATATGGCTTAAACCGAGTCTTAGAAAGTGTGTGCTCCTCACTGTTCCACATTGAAAGGGTCTCTCACACATTAGTGTTAAGATTTTTTCTAATATCCATGGTAAATAACTAAAAGGTACATCAGCGCCAGCGGTGTGATCATTTCCACATGCTAACATTGCAACTGCTCATTATACCCATTGCCCTGATAACGGAAAAGTACCAAAAATCCTAAACCATGAAGAAAACAAGTCCAAGATGACATATTTGCTTAGATTAGCAGAAGCATTTTTGGAAAAGACTGCACATGGAAATCAAATTGGAAATAGACAAAAAACAGCAACATTGCGAGCCAGAAAACAAAAGAAAATACAAATATCATGACCAGAAAAAAAGGAGAGAAAACTGGAAAGTCCACAATTGTAGTGGCAGTAATAAGTAATAGAGAGTTTCTGGCACATCCATTTGTTTATCATGATTTGATGCATGAGTGGCTAAGGAGAGGCAAATTTAAACCAGTAGACAAAAGGAATGATGACAGCTCAAGACAGGGGACTAAGTCTATGCAAAAAAGCTGGAGATGCAGAGAAAATAGGTTGTGTAGCAGTCAGCTAGAAAGAGTTGTACATTTTGTTGCTGGCTATGATATACTAATGGCTGTGTGTGTTCACTGAAAGACGCAATAATGTGTCAAGGCTATTATATTGGAGATTGTACCTACATGTAATTGAGAAGATATGGACCACAAAGAATTATGGAAAATTAAGAAATACTGATTACTTGGGTCCTCCAGTGCCAACAGTTAAGAAAGTTGAAGCAAGAAAACTATATATTGTAGAAGAAAAAGGACAAACATATCATTAATCACTGAAATAGTTACACTTAGTGATTAGTATCCTGCATGCTGAGAGAAACTGGTTGTAAGACATGAGGATAAGCAAGCTGAAACTGAAATGATACGGAGTTAATGTAAAGCCTAATGCTGCTGTTTAGAGAGGCTGGAAGCTTGATCCCTGTAGTAAGCGTCTTTTTGGATTTTGAGGGGACATTTCTCTCTGGCTTGTAGCACAGTAAGAGACCTACTTGTTTTTAACTTTATTTCTGCGAATCCAGTTGTTCCATCAGTATCAGAATCAAGGCTCTAACTCTTCACTCTCAGGTAAATAAAACAAAGTATAGGAACTCAGCACCTCCCAAACTTCTGGAGTAAACTCCCCTTACATATTAAGCAGTTCACAACAAATAGCAAGGAAGAACAAGAAAGTGATAAATGTCTGTAAAGTAAAGAAAATACATAATAAAAACGACAGTGCTCTGTTACATGACACACAGACTACAGGGAATGATAACAATTTTGTATCCACAAACCTTCAGCTTACAGAAAAAGGCAGAATGTTTTCTAAAATAGAAGACGGCAAAAAAGAGGCAAGGGGCAGGTAAAAAGGAATAACTCAAAACTGAATGTGGAAGGACTGAAGAACATTATTGTAAGAAAAAAGATGAGAAAGACAGACACTGGCATCATGACTCAGCACTCAAGCTGTGAGTGTACAAAGCCAGCTGGATGAGAATTGTATGCTTGCATGTGTAATGTGCAATAAAAACCATAGGATTAATAAGACTAATAGTGATGAAGATCATTCCTTTTTAACAGTTGATAGAGCAAATATTACTTAATTAGAATTTGAAGATTCTTCAGATCTGGTCAAAAAGATATTCTTGTAATTGGAGATTCAATTATTAGAGTAACTGATGCTTACATTTGCAGAGAAGATAATGAACATCGATCTTGTAATTGGAGATTCAATTATTAGAGTAACTGATGCTTACATTTGCAGAGAAGATAATGAACATCGATTAGTAGTTTGTTTGCCAGGAACAGAAATAGAGGATGTGAAACAAGCCTTTGAATGCCTTAATGTAAGGAAGTACAGATCTGTTTTTATTCGTGTTGGTACAAATGATCTCATTGACATGGACTCTCTTACTTTAGTAGGGAACTTACAACCCACTTAAACAGTAGAGCTTTTACAGGAGTTAGAACGTATTTTTTACAAATCACATGTAGAAAGGAGAGTTAGGTGGGTAAATACGTATATGAAAAAAATTTCTTGTTTTAAAAAAATGGAAATATGTAGAGCATCTGAGCCTAATTTTGGCCATACATGTTCAGACAGGATGGCATGCACTTGTCAAGATTAGGGAAGAGAATTTTTGCAGCAGATGTTTTACAACATTTGACAAACACAAGGTAGGATTTTTGCCAGGTCAAAAGTATAACATTTCACAGCAACATTTGATGCATCTCTGATGGTTGGTAATACTATGAGTGTTAACAATAAAGTTTTTTTTTATTGGAAAATTTGCTATGTTCCTACAAGATTGATATTGTTTGTGAAGCATGGATAATGTACAATGACTGGAAACCAGTTCTGTCAGGATGTAAATGATTTTACTATAACAGACATTCTAACAAAAAAATCAGGTGGAGGTGTTTGATAGGAATTAAAGGTAATGTTCAGTGATAATACCAATGTTATAGATTGTACAACTGTGACAATAAAGACAACTCTGAAACATATAATAATTGTTGGAGTGTACAGACCACCAGAGTCAAGTGCTGATGACCTAGAGGAATTCATACATTTCTTGCTTGAAACAAGGAAAGGATAATAGTGGCTGGGGACTTAAATTTACAAGAAACAGACTGGAATAATATTGATTCAACAACAGTATTAAGGAAATTATTCATAACATATGTTCAGGACCAATGCTTCCGAGTGTGAAAATAAAATGACCAGGGAGTGGAACATACTAGACATTGCTTGTGTTCCTAAAAAAATTACTGTTACTTCATGTCAAGTTTTACCACCATTGATGTGTAGTGATCATGGGGTTATACCGGTTAATTTGTTGCTGAATAATTGCACAAAAGGTTAATTACAGATTATATGGAGCACTTTGAAAGAGAAGTTGACTACAAAAAATAAAAAAAATGTTTAACATCAGGGGATATCTTCCGATAAGAACACAATAGCTGATTAAAGTAGGAGACAAAAAATATAAGAAATGGAAGATAGGTTGAATTACAACTTTGAAAAAAGAAATAAACAAGCTGGACAAAGAAATTAAGCATAGTGTGAGACAAAATCAAGAAAAATTTGAAGAAAATCTGCATAAAGATATTGACCATAATAGGAAACAATTTTATAGATACATAATATGTTGAAGAAGTAAAAACATACAAATTGATAAACTGTGTGTGGATGCTAAAATTTATTCTCGGGTACAACAGATTGTAGATATGTTTACAAAACCGTATGCAAAACAATTTGGCTGCACAAAAAGGGTAGTAAGTTCTCCAAGTGACATCCAGTTAACCTCACATACTGAAATTAAATTAAATTATATTAAAAAAGAACTATGCAAACTGGGTCCAAACAAAGCACAAGGAGGAGATGGAATTAGTAATAATGATCTGAGAACACTTCAGCAAGAATTTACAGTACCATTATATCTATTATTTATTAGGTTGTACAAATATGGGGATAGTCCTCAAGATTGGAGACATGCACTTATTAAACTTGCCTTTAAGTGAAAGGGGAGTAGAACAAGCCCAGAGTTGCACAGACTCTTAAGTCTACTTTCATACTGTGAAAAAATAGTGGAGAAGGTAATACTGGATAAGTTTTTGTAGCAAATGGAAAGGCTGGGACTTGAAACCATATATCGGCATGGGTATGTTGAAAATAGATCTATTACCGCCTGTTACACAATGCTATATAACAATATAATAACTGTTATGAATGTAAATTGTGCTGTGATATAATTTGTATAGATTTAGCTTCAGCATTTGACAGGGTCATACCCAAAACACTTATCAATAAATTAGTACAACTAAGTATTGTTGTACTCTTGATAAGATGGATAGCTGCATGGCTTACGAATAGGACATGGCAAGTATCATTCAGCAATTGGACAGGCAAAATCCTTTGTTACAGTTAGGGTGTCTCATGGGGCCCTGTCCTAGGCTCATACTTGTTTAGATTGTATCTTTCAGACCTGTCTTTTTCATCTGAGGTGTTCTACAGTCTGCATGCTGATGACTTCAAATTTGGTAAACTGATTACATCTCTTACAGATAGGGCATGTCTGCAAAAGACCTTGAATAAATTGACCATTTGGGCACAGGAGAATAATGTGCATATGAGAACATATGTGATTTGGGAGACATAAACTGAAAGGTGAATATTTAATACAGCACACAGTGATTGAAACTCTTGATGCATATAAGGACCTGGTTATATGGGTAGATCCAGCTTTATGTTTTTCTGTTCTTATCAACCAATTGTTTAATGATAGTTATAGAAAAATATGTTGTATAAAAAAATGTATAAAGTGTAAGAAATTAGAAATGGTAAAGTCATTCTTTTTTAATTACTTTAGAACCAAACTTGAGTATGGAATAACAATATGGAAACCTTATAAGAAAACAAGCATGGATAAACCGGAAAGAGTGCAGTGGAAATGTACTAAAGGTATCCATGGATGTGAAAATTTAAATAATTATGAAAGACTGCAATATTTAAACTTGTACAGTATCTCATATAGATATTTAAGAGGAGATGTTATTCAGGTATGTAGGGCATTTAGAGACAACTATCTCTGGGAATATTTGGGTTATCAAAAAGTAGTAGAGAATCATCAGACAATCTCATGAAGAAGATTCTATAGGAATGAAAATTGAAATAATTGGTTCTCTGAGGGAGAGGCTGTTGCATGGAACAGACTACCAAATTACATTATAGAAAGCAGTAGTTTAGAGATTTTTAAGAACAGCCTGGACACTTATTATGAGAACAACTGTTTCGGTATATTGGCAGGCTAGAAAGGCATTAATGCCTGTGCCTGAAATATATCTATGCAATGTATGTAAGCAGTGCAACTCATTTTCTTCCTAGATGACCAATTTAAATGAAGATTGGCTGGCATGGCCCTCTTGGAGAATGGCGGTGTAGAATGAGGGAGGGTAATGGAAGGGTGTAAAAGGCTGTAAGACTAAATGACCTTGGAATAGCTGTGAAATCTGGGACATCTGCAGAATATGTTGCACCGTTTCTGCAGTTTGTGAGTCTGGGTCCTTGGAGATCTGGGAATAATGGAAGAGAATCAAGTGAATAGTGAGGGAGAGGAAGTGACAGAAGTTAACACGGTATTACTCTTATCCATGGTTTGCATTGTATATGCAAGCCTGTATTCTGTTTTAGGGGAGGAGGTACGTGAAGCTTACTCTTGGTTTTTTTGTTTTTTTTATCTGACTATGATATAATTTCTGGGCAACTAACAATTGTTGAGGTTAGAATTTTGCTCCTGCGTGTGACTGAACTTTAATAACCATAATAACTGAATTGAAATTGTTCGACAGATGTAGTCATTTAAAATTGTTATTCCCCTCAAACTTGAACGATGGTTGTCCATTTTCAAAATCCAACACCTTTGTTAAATAATACTTCTGTTACAATATTTAAAGACCATATGAAAAGTATTTGTGTGAAGTCTTCGCTAATATAATGAAGCAGAACATTTCAGGATTTAACTCTTTAACAATGGAATGTTTTAATGTCCCTTTGTCAAAATTGTTGAAATTGAAATCAAAGCTTTGGACAAAGATGGGGGAAGGGCACAGTAACAATGAAATGGCTGCATTACATTTTAACTTTGGAAGACAGGGTTGCTGGTGAGACTTGTTAGAAAGAAATTATTAGGTGTGAAACAGAAACATTTTGATTACACTTAAAATCTTTACTTAAATCATGTATTATAATGTAATACCTTTGACAAGTTATGTCTATATTTTCAGGTATGCACATCAGTGAGTCCAATATTACAAGGAAAAAGTTTGACAAACCCTCCCCCCATGAGACCTATTGTCTCAGACGGTAGTAGTTTGATAGAATCTATAAACACTTTTGGAGCATTTGGTAAAGGAATGTCTAGCAGATGTCAAAGATAGTGGACGTTTTTGGGGTATAGTGTATGAAACAATTAAAAATGTTTGTTTTGCAAGCATAGACATTGAATCAATGTAATAATGAGGTTCCAGAGACTTTTAGAGTTGAACTAGTGAGGAAGCTTCTGACTAGAGTCAGTTATTTAGAAAACTGCTTTCTAAATACTTTATGTATGCTGTTGGAAGTGGTTTTGAACAATAATGGTCTGGATTCAGTATACCTTACTGTGGGGAAAAATGGTGTTTGTGTTGCGGTGCTGCACACACGTGGTTGTACACTAATTTGCATTCAGTAAGCAGCTCTGCACAGTGTATAGAGCCATGCAAGCACGGTAGACATTATGGCATGCTATTTACAGCAAAAGCAGCTGAATTGTATGTTAATCAACCAATCCAAGATGGTCTAGCTATTCAGTAAGCTATAAAGCAAAGTGCGCACTTCATGTAGGTTTTGCCTTGAATTCTAAAACCTACTTGAATACAGCCATGGAAACTACACTGCAGGGAAAGAATGTTATGGGGCTGCTGCTGCTCTTCTGCTTGTGTGTGTGCAACAGGTTCACGTCTATGCTGCTGCTAGACCTGAGGCAAGGAGACGGGTGTTCAGACATCATTTAACTTTTCATGGTCTGCATGAGGTGGAAATAGTAGAGCACTACAACGTGGAATGAAAGACACTCCAGGAACTCTGCATCCTCTGTTGTCCTCAACTGAGAGCAAGATCAAACCGAGGGGAATCAATACCTGTGGAGACCAAGGTATGTGTAGCACTCAGAATTGTAGCTACAGGAACCTTCCAAAGACCAACAGGGGACAATGCTGCAGGTGTCACAGGCATCAGCATCCAGGATCTTAAATCAATTGCTGAATGCTATCCTACAGCATGTCAGACTATATATATTTTCCCCATACCCCTGAGTCCAGAGCTGCATCTGTGCAGGATTTCTACCCTATAGCTGACTTCCCCGAAGTCTTGGGTGCCATTGACTGCATGCACATTGAGATTAAAGCACCACCTGGGAAACAGGGAAGGGTCTATATAAAATGAAAGGACTTCCAGTACATTAACTGTCAGGCCGTGTGTAATGATAAGGGAATCATCCTAAATGTGTGTGCTGGCAACCCTGACAGTTACCATGACTCCCATATCTGGTATAACTCACAGCTCGACCAGAGGTTTTCCAGGGGATATATTCCACAGAGCCATTTACTGGGGGATGTGGGGTATGCAGTTGAACCATGGCTGATGACTCCCATCAGAAATGCACAAACACCGACAGAAGAATCATATAACAGAATAATGCTATAATGAGGCACATGCTCAAACAAGAAATATCATACAGTGTGTGTTTGGGCTGCTGAAGTCATGGTTTCAGTGCTTAGATGCATTGAGGGATGCCCTGTTATATGATCCTAGTACTTGTGCAGAAATTATCATTGTCTGTGCTATCCTACGCAGTATCATTCTGCAAAAACAGCTGCAGCAGGAAAACCAAGGTTTAGGAGCACACATCCCACCACCACTGGCAGGATCACCACAGCCACATGCAGGTAAGGAATCAGAGGAGGAACCCCCAGCTGCTGTGGATGTAAGTAGACTTAGGTGTGCACAATATGTCCTTGCCCTGACCAAGAGGCAATGGATAGTGCACATGCTGACAACCTAAGGGGTACACCTTTCATCCTGCGCACATACATAGAGTGCAGTTGATGACAGACAGTGCTCACAACCATTACTTCCCCATGTAATGGTGGTGTACTGCTAGCATCAGACAGAGTCAGCCTTGAATGACAACAGCTGTAACTGAGAGATTGTCAGTGTAAGTGTGGATCTTGTAATAGAAAAATAAATGTGTAAAAACTTGAATGAATGGCAGATACCTGCATAACTGGCACTAGTAAATTTACCTAAATAGAATGTGTGTGAGGTGTCCAGCAATGCCATCAATATCTGATATGGTTAACTTCTGTAATATATACTTATGCAGTTTATCAAATAACCTGCCCCATGCAACTGAAATACCCACTATAGAAAAAGCAGTCTAAAAAAATCTGCTTATCGCTGCATACTCACAAGTGGAGCAATAAACATAGCTGAAAACACTCTCCTCTTCTTTAAGATCCCTATTTACATGGTTACCTTTCACTGTACAGCCAGCCCTCTGAACCCTGTGAAGACGCAAATGAGGTATGAACTCATGAGAAATGCTGAATACCAAACTTTTTGACTTTGTGTAGCATCTTTCTGCCCTAGCCTTCAATCAATTATAACTAAATATTCCCCAACCAGGACATTACGTATCTCAGACCAAGACTTCCTACAGATCTATAAACCCAAAACCAAATCAGGGTGTTTACTTTATAACTATAATCCTGCTACAACTTGGAACTAACTACCCCTAGAAATTAGGTCCCTTAACCAAACAAAACATTTCAAACTAGCCACTCAGGAATATCTAATAAATAAATGGTCCTGCGATTGTAGTCATCCTCCCTGAAACTACCTAACCCTAGCTTGTCTCTCATCCCTCCTTTCTCTTCTACTGTGTGTCTTAATATCCATCTACCTCTCTGTCTTATTGCTTAACCTCTACATTACCGTACTACTCCATCTGTACCTATAATGTATATAACTACTTAGGAATAATGAACACTATTTTCCCTACATTGACATTGTACCTAAGTTTTTGTTGTAAAAATTCTGACATTGTACTCTACTGCTTTTCTGTATGATTTGTTGTAAATGCTTTTTGCAGTTTGATCTCATTTGTACCCAACTGTTTTCTGTAAAATTTTATTGTAAAATGTTATTTCTCTAATTGTATTAGCTGCCAATGCAATTTTCTTACTGACTTTATGTAAAATGTTAATACTGATTGCAGAGCTTTTCTCCTCGGGTCTCCACTGAAAATGAGCTAATGCTTAGCTGGACTAACCCGGTTAACAAATGTAAAATAAATAAATAAATAAATGTAAGCAATAGTGTAGGCTCTACACCACTGTTAGATGTGAATGGCTTACAACTGTGAATGATTAGTGTGAGAGAGAAGGAAAACACAATAGCACTTCAGACAACCTTCACTGCAGTGGGTGTGTCAGAGATGGTACACTTACAAAGGGTGGAACTAACTTCACTGACCTTTAAAATAAAACAAAACACTACACATTTATAATTTTATATCAGTAATACCAAAACTGTCCTGCCGTTGCTGAAAACTGTTGTTCACTGTCATGTAGTTTTTATCATATATTTAAAGAAAAATTATAAAAAATGCACTATAGATTGCATGTCTGAGAACACAGCACAGATGAGGGAAGAATGAAGACAATACAAAAAGAAGACAGAGTTGCATTTTGCAGACATAGACTAAGATATGGTTGTGTGATCATTCATTGCTCTAAATATGTTAGCCACACATGTACAGCCAACTGAGAAGGTGCAAGTGTATGTCCTAGTAATACTGTAGAGGAAATCGGAATTGCTTGTTATGCACATGATTTGATTGCTGTTACAATGCTGTGTCTGTGCAAAACACATAACTGTACTTTATTTCATTACTCTGATAGTTCAAACCCAGAGCTGTTTAATTGTTTAACTTTATTTTTTTTTTTTTCTCTTTTTAACATGTGCACTGTGGGTGGCTTAGTGCAAACACTGTTAAATGTATAAAAATGTAAAAATTAATTTCAGTTGCCTTAAGAAGAGCAAACACACTTAGCAGTATTGTGTGGCAGTCAGCAACTTGGATAGTAATGATAGCAGAAATTACACCTATGACCCAACTGTGTATGTAGCACAAGATGTAAATACGTGGGGTACACAATAGATAAACTATGTAAACCACGGTTTGAGTTCCACAGTAGTTATTTTTACTGAGGAAGGATCATAATGGGTATTAACAGAAGGAGTATATATTCGCTTTTTCCTGTTACATTTCTGCATTGCTCACCTGTGTGCAAATACAGTTCACTGCTTAAGTGAAAAAAATGAAATGTTTTTGTTTCTCCTTCCTTTGTGCATACATTCTAAGTTGCAGTGTGTGTCCATTAGCACTCTGGACAGTACTGAGTGCGAAAAATTCACTTACCACCTAGCTTTCCCTTTGGCACTAGGTGTTAAGTTCAAGGCCAGAACCCAGGTGAGACAGGGTTCTAATGCAGCACACTCCAGTTTTTATTAAGGATGTCCTGCTGTAGTTTCTCACAAGAATTAGAATATAATTTATTATAACAATAACTATGTGTAGCAGGTTGATTATGCACATACTATCACATCTGTTATACGTGTACCTGGTGTAGTATGACAGTGATGATTAATAATAAATGCATTTTCAAACTTGGGATGGACTTCCTAGTTTATTGACAGTCATATACACACCTTCCATAGCACAAATATAGCTGTAAAGCAGAATGTATTGTGTGGTCTGAACCAGAACCGAAAACCTATTCTGAAAGTTCTACAAGTATATGCACTTTCAGTATATTGTCACATATTACTCCTGTATCAAACCTGAGAAGGCATAAGCCAGGACCTTGTCATGTCCCACACACACATGCATGCTTAAGTGAAGGATAACACCAGTCGCTCTTGAAGGTGTATATTAGTAATGACCATGTTTGACAAACACTTCTGTGGCAGTGAGGAAGAAACACCTATGTGGAAATATACGTACTGTCTGTTATACAGGTATGAATCTCACATTGTACAAATTACATTTATGAGTGAGTAAGACCCCACAAAATATGTGTCGGGTCATAAAATTGATCCCCCAAATTCAAGTTTTAAAAGCTAAATCATTTAACTTATTGGTGTGGACCCTTGGACAAACTGTTGTCAGGTATAGTAGCACACATGCCATAAATTAATGTCAAATGTCACCTTATCCTTTCTGTTTCATAAACTGCCTTCCTCTTAGTTTGGCAATGCTGCTGTCCTCTTATCATTGTGCAAACACAGTAGGCATAGTTGTGTGGGTTTGCACTCTGGCCGTAAAATGGAATATCAAAAATTTGTGGGAAAACACTTTTAATGTTGTTGGAGGACCTGTGCAGAAGTGGGAGGAGATGGTAAGGATGGTTCCCAACTCAGGGCTCAAAGGTGGGGAGTGGAGAAGTCAAAAATATCTGTTGCATCCCTCATAAAGTGCTACAGTGGTAGGCTGATGCAGGGAGGCTATAACGTGTCTTGGTATAAGGCTGAGGCTTGGAACAGTATAGCTAAGGTTGTCTCCAATGCGAGTGGCATACCACGCACTGGGGGCAATGCAGGCACCGTTATAATAACCTAAAATGGTGCAAGCAGGCATAACTCAACCAGTGGCTGGATGAGTTTAGAACTGCTGAGATCCCACAGTTTAAGTATACAGATAAAGCAACTTTAAATATTAGGGAAAGTCTAGGTAGCCAAAACTGGTATATATAATGCTTTCGTGTCTGTTTCTCTCCTTCTTTATATTCCAGCTGCTCAGGAAATTTCAATGAACAGGGAGGCAACTGCTGAAAGATTATAAAGACTCATTGAGGAAAGGAGTATGTATGCAGCACAAATAAACATGATTGTATTAAAATGATTGCTCTTCCATACATTACTAGCAACTTAAGTATGCAGATCTTAACTGTAAAAGTAAGCATGCTTGCTTTCTTCTGTAACTCTTGGTAATTGTATTAGGCAAGTGTATTAGTATATTCAGATTTAGTGTGTTCAGTTCCCAGAAGTTCTAATAGATTCAAATCACAAAAATATTGTGTTTTAATTTCAGCAAAAGGGGCTTTAATGCCATATTAACTTAATCTGTCTTATCTTTAAAAACACATCTGCAATATTTGCATATTGCAAGGATTACTTGTTACAATCCTCAATCCTGTTTTGGATTTGGAAAGCTGTATAGCTAATATAATAATACAAGTATATTTATTGTAATAAAACATTTGAATGTGTCATACAATGGTTCTAATTATCTGTTTTCTTTTTTTTTTGTCTCACTCCACCCCTTATCTCTCTTTTTTTCTTTTTTTATGAATGGGAACACACCGTTTTGATGTCGTACTTTTCTGCCAACAAGCAAAATGCTTTTCAACACAGGGAGGTAGGCCAACCACCGTGGGTCAGCCTGCCAATCCTCCACCAGCTGCTGCACCAACACCCAGCACTCTGGTACACAACCTGGAAGTACTGCCCCTGCAGCCCCTGCACTGCCTGGTCCAACCAAATCAGGTAGCATTACCCTGGCTGCTGGTGCAATGGCACCCTCCTGCAGTATTGGTGGAGGTGGGGATTACATCACCCACCAGGAACAGCCAAGGATAGTGTGTGATATAATAGATCTTGGCATTGGTACCCACCTTAGCCATCTGGAGAAGTTGCTCCTTAGAATGCAAAAATGAAAAGACCCCCCCCACATCAAGCAATCTCCCAGAGAACCGAGGAAGGTGACAGTGATGACAGTTTTGAGGGTGAGGACTAGATTCTCACTGTTCTCTTGCTTGATGGGCATGTACCTTCAATATCCCCTACCTATCCCCAATCATGATGTTCCCCAACCTTTTGTGTCCATCCCCATCCCCTTGTCTGTCTTGTTTGTCCGCACCTGCTTCCTCACCTACCCTACCTAGCTGACCCTGACATCCTATGTCCCTTCTCCAACATTCCTCTGTTCTTGAAATCAAAAACAAATAAATAATAATGGACACACAAAAACATTTGTCCCATACATAGCTCTCCACTTTGCATGTGTGTCTTCTTGGTACACTTGATTTGGTCCTGTTGGCTATACAACATGATTGTGTTGTTGTCACGCGTTTCTGTTGTGGTGACTGTCTAAATTCATTCAATTTTCAAGGCATGTTCACATTATAGTGCTAAAGAAATTGAGTAGTTGTATTTCTTTCCTAATTCCCAGCTGCAAATCCATTTATTGCTTCCCCTTTGTTCTTCTAACTGCTTGCCCCACATTTTACAACTTTTCTACCTACCCCATTTTCACACCTTTAATCTGGTCAAAAAAATAGAATCACACACCACACACATGGCCAGAAATGGCCCCTAATAAAGTCTTCACTTTTTGTCCTTTGCATTTGCACGGAGTTTGGAATCCCACACCAATGCCGGACAGTGGTGAATGGCTGTCCATGTACTGTGGCAAAATCTGGTGGGTTTCTGGCATCGGCTGCACTAGTCCGGTTCTCTCACCTCAATGCTGCTTAAATTCGCTGTTCTAAAGGAACACAGTGTTAAAGCAGAGTAAAGGCAGTACTTTGAAACATTTGCTCTGACAGTTCTTTAGACTGTTGAATATAACAAAATGCAAATTCCTATGTGGAGTGTTGACATAAATCACTTGATGGAAGATTTTTTGGCAATATCTTCAAGGGTTCAATTCCAGATGCATCTGTCATAATTTCTTAGTGTGATATATATGTGTATAATGTATTTAATCACCCACATATTAAAATATACCAAAGTTATAATTCCTCATGAAGATATATTGGTTAATGACCAAAAATGAGTATCTAAAGTGACATCCATCCCCACTGTTGTCACGTATTTATCTAACTTTGTTCTGCATGTCATAAGCCTGTTGTCCCTCTCCTAAGCCTTCTCTCTACCCATATGTCACTCAATTGATGCTGCACAGCATGTGATGTTAATAATGACAGCAGACCAAAGTCAAGTGGAGATGACCTAGAGGAATTCATACATTTCTTACATGAAACACAGGAGGGAAGAATAATATTAGCTGGGGACTTAAATTTACCAGAAACAGACTGGAATAATATTGATTCAACAATGTTAGTAAATAAATTATTCACAGAGTATATTCAGGAACAACAAATACTTCAGATTGTAAAAACAACTACCAGGGGACGGAATATACTAGATATTGTTTGTGTTCCCAAAGAAATTACTGTAATTTGAAGTCAAGTTTTGCCACCATTGATGTGCAGTGATCATGGGATCATAAAGGTTAATTTGTTGCTAGATAATTCTGCCAAACTGAAATCTAAGCCAATGCACAGAAGGATAATTACAGATTATAGGGAATTAAAACAGTTACTATATAAAACTAATTGGAGTGAGGTGTTCAGTGGAAAAACTGCAGATGGAATGTGGAAAGTCTTGAAAGTGCTAAACGTAAAAAAAAAATGTTTAACATCAGGATCTAGGCACGCAACATCAGGGGGTATATTTCCATAAGAACAAGATACCTGATTAAGGTGAGAGACAAAAAATATAAGAAATGGAAGAGAGGTCGAACTACAACTTTGAAAACTGAAATAAATGAGCTGGACAAACATGTTAAGCATAGTGTTAGACGAGATCAAGAAATTTTTGAAGAAAATTTATATAAAGATATTGAGCATAATAGGAAACCTTTTTATAGATACATAAGATGTGGAAGGAATAAAGATAGACAAATTGATAAATTGAGTGCAGATTCTAAAATTTATTCTCTGACACAACAGATTATAGATATATTTACAAAATCTTATGCAAAGCAGTGTGGCTCCACAAAAGGGGTGGTAAGTTGTCCTAGTGACATCCAGGTAACCCCAGATACTGAAATCAAATTAGATTATATTGAAAAATAACTGTGCAAACTGGATCTAAACAAAGTGCAGGGAGGAGATGGAATAAGTAGCAATGACCTGAGAACACTTAAGCAAGAACTTACACAGCCATTACATCTGCTATTCACTAGGTCATATAAATATGGGGAGATTACTCAAGATTGAAGACATGCATTTATTAAACCTGTATTTTAGGGAAAGGGGAGTAGAACAAACGTTCATGTTGTGGAAAAATAATGGAGAAGGTAATACTGGATAAGTTTTTGTCAGAACTGGATAGGTTGGGACTTGAAACCATATATCAGCATGCATATGTTGAAATAGTTCTATTACCACCTGTAACATGATGTTCTATAACAATATAATAACAGCTATGAATGAGAAATTGTGCTGTGATGTGATTATATATATTTAACTTCAGCATGCATAAAACACTGATCAAAACATTAGTACAACTAGATATTGTATTGTTGATAGGATGGATAGCTGCATGGCTTGCAAATAGGACATGGTAAGTATCACACACCAACTGGACAGGTGAAATCCTTGGTTACAGTCAAGGTGTCCCACAGGTCTCTGTACTAGGCCATTTCTTGTTTAGATTGTATCTTTCAGACCTTACTTTTTCATCTGAGGTGTTCTACAGTCTATATGCTGACGACCTGAAATTGGGTAAACTGATTACAAGTGTTACATTTAAGGCATGTCTGCAAAATAATTTGACTAAATTGACCATTTGGGCACAGGAGAATAATATGTTGATAAATACATCAAAAACAAAGCATATGAGATTTGGGAGACATAAACTGAAAAGTGAATATTTAATACAGCACACAGTGATTGAAACTGTAGACTCATTTAAGGACCTGGGTATATGGGTAGATTCAGCTATGAGTTTTTCTAACCATATCAGCCAATTGGCTAATGATAGTTATATAACTGTAAGTTGTATAAAAAGATTTGTAAAGTCTAGGAAATCAAACATAATGAAGTTATTGTTTGTTAGTTATATTAAACCCAAACTTGAGTATGGAATAACAATATGAAAATCCTTTAGGAAAACAAGCATGAATAAACTGGAAAGAGTACAGCGGAAATATACTAAGGGCATCCATGGATGTGAAAGTCTAAGTTACTATGAAAGATTAAATATCTGAACTTGTACAGTGTCTCTTACAGATATTTAAGAGGAGATCTTATTCAGGTATATAGGGCATTTAGGGACAACTACCTCTGGGAATATTTGGGATTATCAAAAAGTACTAGAGAATCGTCAGATAACCTATGTAGAAGATTCTATAGGAATGAGAAGTTTACTAATTGGTTCTCTGACAGAGTAACTGATGCTTGGAACAAACTACCAAATTACATAAAAGCAAGTACTAATTTAGATATTTGTAAGAGCAGCCTGGACATTTATTATGGGAATGAGTGGTTTGGCATATTAGCAAGCTAGAAGGTGTTTAATTCCCGTGCTTGAAACATTTGTATGTATATATGTGCATGTATTTATCAATTCATCAGAATATGAACACACATACTTAAACACTTGAAGTATTGCTGTTTTCAAAGTGTGTGTGTGTGTGTGTGTGTGTGTGTGTGTGTGTGTGTGTGTGTGTGTGTGTGCTATCTAACCAACATACTGAGAAATAGGTAAATGCATGTCTAAGTTCTGCAACATGCATTCATGCCAGCTTATTTCAGATAGGTCACCAAGATGTCTTTAAAAGTATTTTTGCACATTGCAATCACAAAAACAAATCTGAAGTCCAGCCTTTGCACACAAGTCTCATAACAGTATATGTTACCTGCAGCATTATCATGATGTCATATTCTTTAAAGACCACTATGACAATGATATCAGACTTCTGTGGTGACGCAAAGTGTTCTGCAGCTGGACTAACTAGTTGCATAGGGGTTCAAATTGCACAACAGTAAAGTGTGTGTGCCTGTATGTGTAACTGTTTGTGTGTGTAGTCAGAAGACTATGAGTATATGTCGTAATGTTCTCACTGAAGTCTCATTCAGAACAAAATTTTACAGTAGTACATGACTACTCAGAAATTTCATACAGCCCTCCCAACATCTTCTTGTTCACATACACCGATGATGTCATCTGCTATAAAGTGTTCTCAGACAATATAAAAGTCAGACTTGTGCTATGGTGCCACGTGTGTATGTGTGTGTGTGTGTGTGTGTGTGTGTGTGTGTGTGTGTGTGTGTGTGTGTGTGTGTGTGTGTAAGCATGTGTGTTCAGTTAACTCTCATTCTGGAGACAATTTTTGAGCAGGATGTGAAATACTCCTACTAACAGTTAACTCTCATTCTGGAGACAATTTTTGAGCAGGATGTGAAATACTCCTACTAACATCTTCTTGTAATACACTGATGATGTCATCTGCTACAAATTGTATCTGACAATATGAACTGCTTTTTTTTTTTGAGATTACATGTCATCCAGGAAAGTCAAGTGCCATTGTGGAAGACAAATTCCACATAAAGATAGCTACGACCAATGTCTGTTTTGTTTAGGCCCTAACCATGACCCTAGGTCTTGCTCTATGTGTCAGGTATTTCCCAAAACCTTGCATAACTTTCTTCACTCTCTTAATATTTTCCTTTAAAATCAAAGACTTAAGACGTTAGCACACAATGTTATGGAGGATACGTCGGGCCCTTCTGCTGGGCCTGCAAAGAAGGCCAAGAAACTCAGACCTGAAGCTTCACCTGCACCTTCCATTCCAGACATCCGTCTCAAGACCAGTGAAGGCCTGGAGGCCCATTTGGATTTTGGTTCAGATTCCTTGACGGGTACCAGAAAGGAAGCCATTAGGGAGTCAGCCACTGGCACATCTTCAGAGGTGTTGCAGATGTCTGTTTCAGATGTGCAGGGAGATCCTAGACTCATTATTTTGGAAGACCATCAAGGTATTCCTCAGATCTTGGTTCAGGGGGAAGTACCGATGACTGTTCTAGAATGCAGGCCTATGTCGGGTCCCTCCACCTTCCACAAGGCTGTTGTGCCCCTTAAAAAGAAACAACAAACAAATATCTTCCAGCCCCTCAAGAACCTCCACCTGACTGGCAGGCCTTCACACACGTATTATTTAATGCCTTTATGGCTTTAAAGCCTCCCACTGATGTTTCCCTTTCCTAGCCGACCTTGTACTTCTTCCCCTCAGAAAAGGTTTAGGGAGCAGGTATTATCTGAGGATTAGAATTCTTCATAGGATGAGTCATTGGCATACTCTGCCCAATTTTTTTCCCTTTTGGAGTATGATTCACCTGAGGAGGAGTCCAAAGGAAATGAGTCTCCTGGTGAAGGAACTGAGTCTCCTGGTGAAGGTATCACCTTTGGTTTTGCATTAGTGAGTTTTTCAAGTGGGACTGCTCACAGGTTACTGATGTGCAGAGGAGATATTACAATTTACTCCAAATGGATTCACCTTCTCCTTCTGCTGTGCATCCAGTTCTGCCATTGTTTCTGGATGCTTTCTCTTCTGCTTCTAAGGAGTCCAGACCCTCAACCTCCTGCCCCCAAATGGCTGGATAGGTTTTGTAAAGTTCCAGAGGATTGTAAATTCCTTTATAAATGCCCTGCTGCAGACCCAGTAACTGTTTCTGCAGCTATTGATAAGACATTCAGACTTCTGCCTTCAATTCCCTTTCCCTTCAGATAAGGGGAATAAAACCATGGAAAGGCTGGGGAAAAAGTGTACACTTCAGCTACTCTTGCCTATAGGGCAATTAACTATCAAACCCATATGAATAAGTATGCTTTGGCACTTCTTTCTCATGCCAGTCATCTTCTCTCTGATCTTCCAGACTCAGATGTGAAGTCTCGGCTTTCATCCATATTGCGGGCATCTTCCCAAGTGGCACACCACTCCATCAGATGCAGTTACGATGCTGATGAACATCTGCCAGGGTTGCTGCCTATGGCTCTGTGTTAAGGAGATACTCTTGGTTAAGGCTTCAGCCACTTCCTGAAGACTTTAAGGCTAAACTAATGGATGCAGCATTAGATAATAATACCTTGTTTGGTACTGCAGCTGTTACCTTGTTCAAGTCCCTACATGAGAAAGGTAAAGAGTTGCAGGATTTAAAACCTATCTTTGTGTCTTCATTTCCTTCCAAAATTCCAAAGGAACTACCCAGTTAAGACCGCTTTTGTCAGGAAACAATCTGTAATTCCGGAGGTAAAAGGGGTGTCAGGAGAGCTTCTCCTTCTAAACCCTCTCAGCCTTCTTCTACTCAAAGGCAGTCTTTTCCAAACAAGCCAGGTAGTCTTTGACTACCTGTCTCCCTCTGGTCACATTATCTCTCTAAGTGCCTTACTCTCTCCCAGTCTGGAAACACATCACTCATGATTCATGGGGTCTGTCCATTATCCACAAAGGATATTTCATGTCCTTGGAAACTGTTCCTCCTTTCATGGGAATTCCTCAACCACCTTCAGAACAACTTATTTTCCTCCCTGAGGGGCTCCAAGATTTGATATTCCAGGGAAATATCCAAGAAGTCCCCCTGTCACAAAGGGGAAGAGGGAACTACTCAATTATGTTCTTGGTTCCCAGGAAAGGTGACCCATGGAGACCCAGTCTGAACCTTTCTGACGTCAACACCTTCCTAAAGGTCCCGACCTTTTGTATGCTTTCCCTCCAAACTGTTTCCTCTCATTCTTCCTCAGGCTTATTTGGCCTCCTTGGATATGAAGGATGCCTACCTACCTACATATTCCCATTCATCCCCTTTACCGAAATGTTTTACATTTTTCTGTTGCTTCCTCACATTTTCAGTTCTGTGCTTTGCTCTTTGGTCTCTCTATGGCACCAAGGGTATTTACAAATTGTTTAGCTCCTGTTATTACTTTCTGCAGACTCCAGGGCATACAGGTCTTCCACTATATGGATGACCTGTTGCTACAGGCACCACTCCCAGAGGCCTTGGTTCACAATCTTCTGTTCACTACTACACTTCTGCAAAGGTTGGGATTCACGGTGAATTTCAAAAAATCCATGCTCACCCCCACACAGTACCACATCTTCTTGGGGTGCAGGATTCAGACAGATCTCATGTTGGCCTCTCTTCCTCCTCAGAAAGTTCTGTGTCTCGTCAGTTAGTTCTAAGACCTTCTCCCTCTGCAGTCTTTGACAGCCAGGGAGTTTCTCAAGCTTCTAGGCTTCATGGCTTCAACCATTCCCATGCTACCATTTGCCAAACTCCACATGAGAAAATTTCAATCGTACCTGAAATCAGTTTGGATGCACCATGCTCACCCACTGGAGTTTGTTGTCCCTCTTCTTCCTTGCCTAAAGAGGGAGCTTGTTTGGTGGATTCAGCAGATTTCCCAGAATCCAGGCATGCCTTTACATCCTCCCATACCAATTCAACAGTTCTGTAGTATGTAAACAAACAGGGGGACAAAATCATACCTTCTGTACAAGCTGTTTTGGCATGTACGTTGGCAACTCAGTACCAAGTCACTCTGCAGGCAGTGTACATCTCTTCCAGTCAAAATGTTGTGACAGACACCCTGAGCAGGTCCATGACTCAATCCCATGAATTGATGCTTCACAGGGATGTGTTTCTGGACATTTTCCACTGGTGAAGTACACCTGAAATAGATCTTATTGCCTCCCCTTTGAACAGACAACTTCCAAAGTTTTGTGCCAGAGTTCCAGGTCCTCTGGTATAGAAGGTGGACGCCCTATCAGTCTCTTGGAAGGGGGTGTTTCTCTGTGCATTACCCTCTCGTCCCTCTTATTCAGAAAGTTCTGCTGAAGATTCAGCAGGACAAACCAAAAATCTTGCTGGTGACTCCCTTTTGGCCAAGACAACATTGGTACCCGCTTCTTCTACATTTAGTCAGGGGGAATCATCACAAGTTACCTCACAGGGTGAAGGTAAAGACAAAGGATTACTCATTCATTCTCAGTTTTCAACTCTGTAACTCTCACTGTGAGTGATAAACTTTTGATTCCTTTTAGACACCTGTTCTCTGAGGATGTGCTTAGGGTGCTGCAGGAGGCCAGAAAATCCAATACTAGGAAATCTGACTTATCCAAATGGAAGAGGTTTTCCATCTGGTAACCTAGACCTACTAAATGTGGACATTCCTGTGGTTTATTTTACTTGTGTGAACTTTTGAAGGCTGGGTTGGCTTATTCTTCTGTTAAAGCTCACCTTTCAGCTATTTCTGCATGTCTCCCTTTGTCTCCTCCTTTGGCCTCCAGATTGGAGGTTAAACTTTTCTTTAAAAGTGTCCCTCACATCAGATCTACCAGAAAACCTCTTCCACCTCCCTGGGACCTTAATTTTGTTCAGGAAAAGCTCACTGTGGCTCCTTGTGAGCCTGCAGCAGCAGCTACCCTGCAATATTGTACTTGGAAGACTGCTTCTGTTTGCCATTACTTCAGCCAGAAAAGTGTCTGAACTACAAGCGTTGATGGCATTTACAGCCTTCCTAGTTTTCCATAAGGTCAGGCTTTCTTTGAGTACCAACCCTTCTTTTATGCCCAAGGTTGTGAATGAGTTGTCTCTTAATCAGTCCATTAACTTGCCCACTTTTTTCCCTCTCTGCATTCTTCCAGTGAGAGCATCCTACACACCTTGGATATGTATAGACAGCTCAGATTTTATTTGGGTAAAACTAAAGCTGTCAGGAAATCTGATCAGCTTTTTGTGCGTTTTCATCCCAGGGCTCTGGGAATGCCTGCTTCCAAGCAGGCTTTTTCTACTTGCATTTCTAAGGCAATTTCCTTTTGTTATGTTTTTCATGGTAAGAGACATTCTTCTATTAAGGCTCACTCTGCTAGGGTTGTAGCTTCCTCTGGTGCTTTTTTCAAGGGTTAGGATACTTCTTCCATTTTAGAAGCAGTTACTTGGACTTCTGTGAATACCTTTACTAAACATTACAAGTTGGATGGCATTTCCAGATCCAGAGCAGGTTTTGCTAGAGACATTCTCTATGGCTTCCCTTTTTCCTCATGAACTTAGGTACTCTCCTTCATGTAAAGAATACAGTGATATAGGAATAGTAGGACATAAAATAGTTGTGTAAAATTTCACCATAACCAAATATGTCCTTCTCTTCCATGTTGTAGTATTCTTTACATGAGACCATTTTAAGGTATGGTTCCCTCTGGTTCATAATGTATATGTATCATGTATGAATTATTGTCTTTTGGTCAGTCGTTTATCAAGGTTCATCTGTTGGCCATTTCTGCTCGACTGCCCTTGGATCCACTTTTCTTCTTGTCCTCAAGTCAAGCAGTTTTTGAATTGTATGTATCTGTCCACCTATAAAACAGGTGGCTCCTTCTTGGGATCTTACTTTTGAGATTGAAAAGCTAACTCCTCTTTTATTTTAACCAGCTTTTAACACTGACATGAAAGACTATTTTACTCATTGCTCTAACTTTGGCAAGAAAGGTGTCTGAGTTACGAGCCTTTACAGTGAGCCAACCCTACTTTTTTTCCAATATCATAGTTTCTTTGAGAAGAAATCCTTTTATGCCTAAAGTATTTTCAGAGTTTTGAGACCGCCTGTCAATCTCCCTGTTTTCTTTTCTGAATCTAAAAACAAGGGAGAAAGAATTCTTCATACTATGGATGTCCACAGGCAATGCTGATACTACTTGGGCAAAACTAAATCCTTCAGTAAAGCCAGTCAGCTGTTTGTATCGTATGAAGGTAGAAAAAGGACAACCAGTGTCAAAACATACAATTCAGAGATGATTGTCTCATGCCATTTCTTTTTGTTAGGCTCACCATAACAAGCCAATTCCAGACAGGTTTAGGGCCCACTCTTCCATGGCTTTGGCTTCTTCTGTATCTTTCTCAAAAGGAGTGGACTCTAGAAGTATTCTAGAGGCAGCAACTTGGTCATCTGTATGTACTTTTACAAACTGGATTCTTTTTCTAGACCCATGACATGCTTTGCTAAGACCATTCACCATGTGCTCATGGATTCTTAAGCTTCTTCCTCCTCCCAGTTTGTGTCTAAGCTGGTAATCTACACAAATAGCTTAGTCTACTGCAGCAATGATCTGATGACGAACAAAGCACAGCTTTGTAAAGAAAGTTATCATAATACTCAATGTTTAAATAGTTCACTGTTGCAGTAACTGTACCCTCCCTCCATCCCACTTTTTTAATGTATTGCCATGGTGTGAATGTGTATATAGTTACTCTTGTTCTACATTTTGTAGCATTTTCCTGTCAGGGTGGTTTCCTCCCTTCTTGAGGAAGGAAAACTGATTATTTTTGACTCTTTTACAGTCTTTTTATATGGAGCTGTGCTCAAGCTCCTGGCAGTTAGGGCACATGGAAGGTGCCCTTAACTTTTGAAAAGCTGGCTGATTGGTCATATCCTTGGCAGGTGATGCCACAAATAGCTTAGGCCATGCCAACAGTGATTATTCAAATATTTACTGTTATGATAAGTTTATGTACACAACTGTACTTTGTTGATGGGGCAAATACAATAAACCTCTTCAGTTCACAGCGAGTGTTCATTCTGCTACAGCAGCACCCATATCAGCAGCAAATGTCAACACTGCATTTAGGCAAGATATTTTAGAAGATGCAATATTGTCTTCTGTTCACACCTTCAGAAAATACTTCATCAGATTCAGGAGAGGGACAGATTTTTATTTTATGCTTTCATCTTTACCTTTAACTTCATTTCTCTTTTGTGTGTTTTATTACAAAATAATAACTACAATAGAGTCATAAAATACATAAAACATAGGTTCATAGGTTGGTACTAGGCTATCGGCCCTAGGGCCTATACAAGCTTAGCCATAACAACTCCCTGGATATTTCTTCCTACAATATTTATTTCCCTGGACCCCTGTCTAGCAGGGTGACTGACGTGATCCCCAGCATGAATTTCCCATCTCCCATCCAATCGTCAAGGTTCCTTTTGAAGAGGGCCAAGGAGGCGCTCTGCTTGACATGTATGGGCAGTCTATTCCAGAGTATGGGGAGTCTCTGGGTCAGGAGCCTATTCCTCCAGCATGTTTTGTTCATTGTGATGACAAGGTTTAGATCACTGGAGCGTGTGGCTCTGAGGGATTGGGATTTCTTTAAGTGGAGCATGTCCAACAGCTCAGGGTTTGACATGGCCTTGTATGCTAAGCAGAGATAGCCTCTGAATAGACAATGTGCCACAGAGTATAGCTGGAGTTTTTTTTAGACGGTCAGCATAGAGCATCTGCTTTAGGCCTGTGATTCTTTTAATGAGGTATTTCTGTGGCCTTTCCAGCTGTTGCAGATTTCTTGTGAGGTACATGCCAAACGGGCATTGTACTCT
Organism: Protopterus annectens; assembly: GCF_019279795.1. Classification (NCBI taxonomy): domain Eukaryota; kingdom Metazoa; phylum Chordata; order Ceratodontiformes; family Protopteridae; genus Protopterus; species Protopterus annectens. The sequence continues at coordinate 515,934,783 of NC_056746.1, read as the reverse complement.
ATAATGGGTCTAATGAGGGGTGAGTACAGTGGGACAATGACCTCCTTTTTTCTGGATGAAATGCCCTTAGTGATGAGGTGTGCCACATAGAAGGATTTCCTGACTGTTGTGGCGATGTGGTTATCGAAGGTGAGACACTGTCCACCTGTGTCCCTAAGTCTCTCATCACACTTTCGGTGTTTAGTGTACTGCCACCTATGTGGTAATTCATGGGTACATGTTTTTTCCCAAAGGGGATAATTATATATTTCTTGGCGTTAAGCTTGAGCCCATCCATGGCTCTGGCACCAAGCATCTGTTTATGTAAGGCCCTTTTTTAGAATATCCACATCATTTGGGCATTCAACAATGGCTCCCAGTTTGCAGTCATCTGCGAACTTTGTTAGACAGAATCCCTTAGTGTTGGCCTGTACTTCAGAGAAGTAGATGCCAAACAAGAGCAGTCCCAGGACTGAACCCTGAGGTACTCCACTTGTCTGGAGCTGGATTTGAAGTCGGCTAATTTTACAGTTTGGGTTCTGTCAGTAAGCCAGTTGGCAACCCATCGAGTGACGTACGGATTTATGCCCAGCTTAGTAAGTTTATCAATTATTCCAGAGTGAGGAATGGTGTTGAAGGCCTTGGTGAGGTCCAGATAGGCTGTGTGGACCTGCTTACCCTCATCCACAGCTCTGGAGACTGATTCGAAGAAGTCAGTCAGGTTCAGGAGACAAGATCGGCCCTTCATGAACTCAAACTGGGTGGGGTGTAGTGTTTGAAGGTTGCCGATGTCTTTGTTTATAAGTTCCATGATAATGCGTTCCATGCCCTTGCAGATCAGGCTCGTTAGACTGATGGGACTGTAGTTCCTGGGATCCAAGGTGGATCCCCTCTTGTGGAGTGGGATAACTGTAGCTGTGCACCACTCAGAGGGCATGAAGCCTGAGGTGAGGCTATGATTAAACATGACACTTAGGTGAGGTGCCATGATGAGTATTATCCTGACCCCCCCCCCAAAAAAAAAAAATAAAAAAAAAAATATATATATATATATATAATAGTTACATTGCATCAGGCTGCTATGTAAAGAGATAAAAAGAATCTGACACTTGAACTCCAGAAAGCAGTAGCCACAATACAGCAGCACAAATTAAAAATAGCAGTGCTGTAAACCATAAGCTAGAGGCAATTACTCCAATACAAAAGCCATTTGGCTACTGCCTGCTGACCATCAAGCATTTGCTGTCAGTCTTGAACATATCCCCCCTCCATACTAGGTATCCCTAACATTAAAGTAAGAGTCAGCCTGAAGTACCATTATCCACACAGCCATGGAGGTAGTTTGTGCTTTTACTGGCATCTTAGCAATAAGTGCATTTCTGTTAAGGCTCTGCCCCCAGTTGCCAAGTTGAGCACTTGTTATCATGAGCTTGGAATAGTGCACATACTTGGTTCTGACAGTTTTGATACCTTGGAAGCCAACGCTTGTGTGAGGGTGATTGATCAAAACTACCACTCCCCCCATCACGCACACACTGAGTGGTGAGGTGGCACGAGGCATTCATTCCATCCTCTCCAACTTGGCTGTCGAAGTGCACTCAGTGAACTCAGGTTATCTGAATCACAGTTAGTCTATATTACCCTATGCCACAGAGCTGGGATAGGACGGCTTATTTGTTGTTAATTATTTACATTTGTTAATGGCCCGTCAAATAATCCCATTTTCAGTGGAGTCCCAGAGACAGAACTCTAAAGACAGGTAACAATGAAAATGCAAAGGTACTGGTACACAGTGCAATGCAAATACACAGTATATAGCAGTAGCATTAAGTATATCTCAACATGTATGGAAGTACTACAGTTATGTAAAATGGTAGAGAAAACTAATCATTTTAGACAGAAACAAGACATACAGTATCACTGAAGTAGCACTACTGTTTGGGAATCTTGACATATTTTAAGAATTATTATCAGAGTGACTATTCCTAAAGAAGATTGTATAGTTGTGTTTAAGGATACTTACTGCAATAGTAAATTTTTGAGGAGTAGTCACTTTAACAATAAAGGCACTCTTCTTCCTTCCCCTTCAGAATTGTGCAAATAATTTTGTCTTTCTTTCGGTGTTTTTACATTATTGTTATTATTTTTATTATTATTATTATTATTGTAATTCCACTACTTATTAGTTAAGAAATAGTTTCTAAAATCACAAGCCCCTGTGAGAGCCTTAAGAGGCTTAAAGAATAACTAAAACTGACAGAGGTTATGTTTCCATATGGGAGCCTCACACACATACCGTATTTGAAGGAGTACATGTGTGAAACCAGTGTTAATTTTCATAAAGTCTGACACACAGCCAGTGAAATTTCTGGGTAGGATTGAAGACACATAAAGTGGGTTAAATGCAAAAATAATGATTTTCTGTTATAGTGACATGTCTCCAAACATCTGTTAAACATTTTACACACAGTTATGCTTTATTCTTACTGGAGACATCATTGTTTGCTTAGAACACTGCAAATAAAATGTCTTCTAGAAACTGAGATGAAATGGTTGTAATAGTTTGTTACCTGCTTAGTTCCTGACTGTGTTTCACCAGAAATTTACTATTAACTATTTTGCCAGTAAAGGTGCAGCAAATATGCAAAATGTGAAAACATGCAACTGTTACGTTATTAATGATGTAGCAGAGGCTTACAATATACAAAGTTGTATAAAAAATGCATTTTTCCAGGCAAAGACTGGAAGTGTGCCCACCCCCCCCCAAACACAATGCACATGCCTACACACTCACACACAACAAACTACTCACCAAAGCACATTTCCTTTCCTGCCTAAAGCTATTTTGCCTTACTTGAATTAGAACATTCTAGTTTGCTTTGGAAGAACATTAAAGTTTTGGAATGGCCCAGCCAGAGCCCAGACCTAATCCAGTAGAAAATCTGTGGGATGACCTGAAGAGGGCTGTAAACAAGGGATGCCCTCACAATCTGGCAGATTTGGAGCGCATTTGCAAGGAAGAGTGGGCAGATATTGCCAAGTCAAGATGTGCCATGCTGATAGACTCCCACCCAAGAAGACTGAATGCTGTAGTTAAATCAAAAGGTGCTTCGTATAAGCTTAATGGTGTCCACACACAAAATAGTATTAGTTAAAGGGTGTGCACACTTATACAACCAGCATATTGTACATTTTTTTATATTTTTTCCCCTAACAGATTTGTTTGTTTTTCAATTAAATTATACAGGTTATAGGTCACATTAAAGGTGGGAAAAGTTTTGAAATTATTTATTGTGGTCTCATTTTTTTTATCCACTGTATATAAAAATACTGATGCCGGTATTTTTTCTTAGGATTTGAAACTTTTGCTATGTTTATTAAAAAATATTTATACACACACACACACACACACACACACACACACACACACACACACACACACCTTCCATCTGTACCTGATCCTCTTACACCATTGGTGTATTCCTTTGTACCATAGTTTGTACTCCCCCTCCCCCCTTTTCATTCCTCCTTACTCTTTCCAAAAAAAAAAAAAAAATTGTCATCTCTTGCTATCCTAGCTTCTTCCATCATGTTTGAAAAAAGATTTAAAAAATGTAGGAAATGCGGCCATAAGTTATCTTGTTCTAATGCTCATGATCTGTGCGTCTGTTGTGTTAATGGGGAATGTAGTGTTTGCCAGAGTTTTAATTCATGAGCTATAGCGGACCATAAAAATAAATTGATTTTAAAAGGATTACTGCCTACTGTTTTTTCCAAAGCCATGTCTGGGCACTACCCCCCCAAGATAGCTTCTAAGGACTGTCCCAAAAAGTCCCCGAAAAAGTTGGGTTCTTCGATCTGTCTTCAATGGAGCCTCCACACAAAAAGTCAAGGTTGGATCCGAAGCCCTCCAGCTCCAAGACTGCCACAGTATCACCTAAAATGTCTTCAGATCTGACTACTTCGGATCCTGAAGAACTTCCTCAGATCTGACACACCTCTATAAACCTAGTGATGAATAGGGTCCCATGTCCCTTCCTTGAGAGATGGTGATCCAAATCACCATCTATTGCTTCATTTCTTTCTTCCAGGAGTATCAGTGAAGCCAATGTTGACAGAATGATGAGGAAGCATAGATACAAATGGCTCTCCCAGCTGCTATCCTCTCAGGTCAGGTAGCCTTAACAAGCTCTACCCCTCCAGTATTGTCTTCTTTTCTGTTTTGACTTTTTTGCTTTGTAGTCCTTGGATCTGAGTTTGCTGAGACTGTTTGAATCAGTTCCGAGGACTTTGGTGTCCTCTGATCTGAGGGTTTCCCTGATCACTTTGGCTCCAGCGAGTTCAGAGTCACGTGGCTGTTGGGACCAAAACATCCCAGTTTGATCTGAGGTGTTGGAGTCAACACCAGAATTTTCAGAGCCATCTCTGTCCCTTGGAGCCTCGGCCCTGGGCAGCTTGGCTCCGACCTCTACCTTGGGTATATTGCTTTTGGGGCAGACAGAGCCAATGGGGCAGAAGCATATCTTCTCAGCTCCGTTGGTGTCATTCTCCCCAGGATGGTCTGCCTTTGAGTTAGTGGCGAGAGTGTTCTCTGCTTCGGTTGGATGGATGGTCTCTCCTCTCTCAAATCTACCTTCAATACGTCATGTGTCTCTGCACTGTAGCCTTGAGATTTGACTTCACAGGGACAGCCACTCCAAACCCTCCAGACTACCCAGCAGGTTATTACCGTCTCTTCTGACAGTTCCCCAGAGCATCTCAACAAGGAAGTTCCCCCGAAGTGAAAGTGCAAAAGGAGGTACTTGGATTCTGTACAGGAATCTATCACAGAAGACATTGATTTCGATGAAGGGGAAGGATCCCCTCGATGACCACCTGATGATGTCTCATTTGGAGACATTCTGGAGATCCTCAAGCAGTGGCATGATTGGTCCTCCCAAAATCCTTTTCTAGAGGAATCAGTTTGTCTGGAGGTGTTTGGATCTGGCCCATGTACTTCCTAGGCAACCCCTGTTGTTGATGCGCTCATTGATTTGATCTCTCAGTGGGTATGGATGGAACCTGATGCAGTAAAACCTGTCTCGAAGAGATCAGTCCAAATTCTGGCACCTCCGACAGGAGGGGAATACTGGAGCAAGGGAGTAGCAGTGGATGCCATGGTCATGGCTGTGGCCACAAAGAAGGAACTTGTAGAACGAAGTTCCATTGTCCATCCCCCTAGAGTCCAGGGCACTAGACAGATCTGGGAAGCATGTCTATGCTTCAGCGACCTTTGCTCTTAGGTCGCTGAACTGTTTGACACATTTCACTAGTTGCAAAGACATTTTATAAAGGAACTTTCAAATACTCTTTTGGGGACCACTGCAAAAACCCAAGCTTTGGTAGCCTCTCAGTTGGCAACCCTTCAGCCCATCTCAAATTCACCTACGAGGCTTGTCTCTCATGCATCTGAGGGTACCTCATGGGTGGCGGGTTCAAGCATCTCAATGAGGAGAAATGTCCAGATGCGCTTGTGTGACTTTGTAGAGCCTTTCAAGTCTTCTTTCATCAAAGCTTCCTTTGATAGATCTTTCATGTTTGGCCCCAAGGTGAAGGACACACCCTCCAGGTGTTAAAAAGATGGAAAGACTCTCTCTGTGTAGGAGTACATTTATCAGCCCCCTCAAAGGACCTTCTCTAGGAATCAATGAGCAGGTTGAAAAATGAGGTTCAAAAAATCTCAGGGTCCTTTCCCAAGATCCACGTGGAGAAGGTTCCCCCAGAGGCAGATTGGGGAATGCTAATGGAAGATGCCACCCACGCGGCGGAGGTGGCCTGCAACATCAAGGGTCTAGAGACACTTCCTGTGACAGACCCTATCAATGTTCCTGAAAGGAGGCCCGATTGTTCCCCTCTGGAGGTAATCAAGTGTAATTTATCCCTACACTGGAGAGTCTGGCTCTGTCAAAAGACACCTGGGTGCAGAGGATTATTTCCAGAATTTATATAATTCCCTTTTCCTTTCCACCTTCATCCTCACAAAAGTTTCCTGATGTTCCACCCAACCAGCGGAAAACATCAGGACTGGAAATACAAAAGCTGCTAAAAAAAAAAAAATCATCCAAGAGGTCCCACCAAGCCGGAAAGGATCTGGAACTTACTCAAGATTGTTTTTAGTGCCAAAGAAAACGGAGGACGGGAGACCAATTCTGAATCTCAGCAAACTGAACAAGTCAGTTCAGCACTGGAAGTTTTGGTTGGTTATGGTTCAGTCCATTCTGCTGTTCCAAGGCAAGGATGATTGGATCTGCTCGATTGACCTTTAAAATGTGTACTATCACATAAAAATAAAGAGGCAGTCCAGAAGGTTTTTATACTTCTGGCTGGGAGCCAGCCATTATAAGTTCCAATCCCTGCCCTTTGGTCTCACAACAGCCCCCAGGGTATTCACCAAATACATGGCAGTGGTGGAAGCTCACTTGAGACTGCAAGGATTCTGAGTGTTTCCATATTTAGATGACTGACTCATTACAACTCAAACCAGGCATCTACTCATAATAGCAAGAGACCAGGTACTCCAAACTTGCTTCCTTCTGGGCATTACAGTAAAGTACAACAAATCTCAGTTGCAACCATCTCAAACACTAGAATTCATAGGGACAAATTTCTGTACAGTATATGCGTTAGCCTTACTTCCCCTAAATGAATATAAACATTGAGATTCCAGGTCACAAAAATTATTCACAACACCAAAATTTCAGCCCGGCTGATTCTTCAAGCCTTGGGGTCAATGTCAATTGCCATAATTCTTGTTCTCTTGGCGAGATATCATATGAGGATTTTTCAGTGGATGCTAACATCCCAATGGCCAGTTCTTTATCAGCAGATATAATTTCAAATAAGGATCACACAGGCATTTTACAAGGCTGTCTGTTCATTCTTCCTCAATCCAAGGCCATAATGACCATGGACACATCCCAGATTAAGGCGAGCACTTCCTGAGGAAAACCGGGCAAGGCACTTGGTCTTCCGAAGAGGCCAGTTTGCATATAAATGTCCTGGAGATGAGAGAGGTGTTTTTAGAGTTGCAAGCATTTCAGGATGCTCTACCTCTGGGGACAGTTGCACTCCAAACAGACAATATGTCAGTAGTTTGGTACAAACAGGGAGGAACCGGGTCTTACCCCTTGTGTTGAGAAGCACTCAGAGTCTGGCAATGGGTAAATCATTTTCTGATAGCAACACACATTCCGGGGAAGTCCATCATGACAGCAGACAAATTGAGCAGGTCCATTCTATTACCTCAAGAGTGGTCTCTCAACAAAAAGATAATGGAAGTGATTTTCCATCAATGGGGCCAGTCTTGCTGCAATCTTTCTGCATCTTCTTTAAACAACAAGTCCAGCTGTTTTTTTGCCCCAATCCTTCCAGTGAGGGAATCACTGATGGATGTTCTGGTCCATGACTGGCCCTCCAGTCTTCACTATGCTTATCCACCAACTCCATCGATACTAAAATTCCTACAGAAAGCTGCAAGGTTGAAGGGCAAAGTCCTCCTCATTGCACCTTACTGGCCTCAACAGGTTTGGATCCCCCATCCTTTGGCCTCATCTTCTTTTCCCACTTTGGATTCTGAATCTGATTCCAGACCTACTGTATCATCCAACAGTCATGATTCATCCGGAGAGCTCAAACCTCAAGCTAACAGCATGGTTTCTCCACTTCCATTAATAGCCAGACAACCGTCTCCTGTGCATCACATACTTTTGTCTTCCCATAAAGCTTCCACTAGGAAAATTCACAAGAGTAAATGGAAGTGGTTTGTTTGTTGGGCGCATCAAAAACATATAGATCCCTTTTCAGCCCCAGTACAAAGTGTCCTAGAGTTTTTGTCAGAATTTTTAATGAGGGAGCTAGCTTCTCTACCATTCAAGTTCAATTGGAAGCAATCTCTTTCATGTAGGAGCTGACAATTCTTATTTAGCCTCTACTAAGATATGCAAGGCTTTACTAATGGGTACTGTTTTACTTAGACCACCTTATAAAGATCCTACTCCTCCATGGGACTGTGGTCCCACTCCACAAAGGCGGTGCCTCCACCGACCCTGGAAATTACCGTCCCATTAGCTTGACAAGCCTTATCTGCAAAGCCATGGAGAGGATCATAATGGATCTCATAAATAAAGACATAGGGAATTTGCAGACTTTGGATCCAACCCAGTTTGGCTTTGTCAAAGGCAGATCATGCCTCTTAAACTTGGTTGACTTTTTCGAAACAGTCACCAAGGCCATTAACGAAGGAAAGGCAGTCCATACAGCCTACCTAGACCTGGCGAAGGCTTTCGATACAATACCCCACTCGGGCATCATTGATAAACTCATCAACTTAAATGTAAACCCATACATTACAAGATGGGTTGCAAACTGGCTGAGTGACAGAACCCACAGGGTCAGAGTTGCTGGCGCCATGTCAGACTCAAAGCCTGTCACAAGTGGTGTCCCACAGGGCTCAGTCCTGGGCCCACTCTTGTTTGGCATCTACTTTTCTGAAGTACAAGCAAACATAGGAGGGTTATGGCTGACAAAGTTTGCAGATGACTGCAAACTGGGCCGTAGTTGAAAACACATCTGACACAGATATCCTTCAGAAGGGTCTCACAGAAACGGATAACTGGTGCCAGAGCCATGGCCTAAAGTTAAATGCCAAGAAATGCATAGTCATACCCTTCGGGAAAAATAAGGTTACCCCTAGCTACCATATAGGAGGCAATCCCTGATCACAGAAGAAGTTATCAGGGACCTGGGAACCCAGGTGGACAGTAGCCTTTCATTCGACACCCATATTGCTAAAGTAGTTAGGAAGACCTTCTACATTGCCCACCTTATCATGAAGGGATTCACATCTAGATCAAGGGAAGTCATAGTCTCCCTATACTCATCACTCATCAGACCAATGATCGAGTACAATGCCCCATTCGAATGTATCTGACCCGACACTTGCAGCAGCTGGAGAGGCCACAAAAGTTCCTCACCAAAAGGATAAAGGGTCTCAAAAATCTGTCTTATGCTGCCCGACTGAAAGAACTCCAGTTATATTCAGTTGCTTACCGCTTACTCAGAGGTGACCTATGCCTGACATACAAGGCCATGTCAAACCCAGATTTGATGAACATGCTTCATCTCAAAAAATCTAGATCCCTCAGAGCCACAAGGGCGGGAGACTTAAACCTCGACACGGTTATTAATAGGACGTGCTGGAGGGATAGATTCATCACCCAAAGACTCCCTATGCTGTGGAACAAAATCCCGGTCTATGTGAGGCAGAGCACCTCGCTGGCCTTGTTCAAGAAGAATCTTGACCAATGGATGGGGGATTGCAGATACACCCCAGGGGTTACCTCAGTGTCACTGCTCGACAGAGGCACAGCAAAATAATGGGCATAGTTTCTCCAAACTAAAGGGGTGGCGTAAGCCACAAAACTATGGGCTAGGCTTATAAATGCCCTCGGGCAGATAGCCTAGTATGAACCTATGAACCTAAATATTCTGTTGCACGCCTTAATCTGTTCCCCGTTTGAGCCAGCTTGAGCTTAAATTTCTGGCCTGGAAGACAATATTTTTAGTGACTATTACCTCTGCTAGGAGAATTTTAGAACTGCAAGCTTTATCCTCTAAACCTCCTTACTTGGTTTTCCAGAATGATAGAGTTTAATTAAGAACTAATCCTTAATTCTTTGCTAAGGTGGTGTGAGAATTCAGTATCAATCAGTCTATTAACTTGCCTGTTTTCTTTCCAAAATTTGAAAACAAAGGTGAATATATGTTACATTTGCTGGATATTCATAGACAGTTGTGTTTCTACTTACACAGAACAAAAGAGATTAGAAAATCTTATCAGTTATTTATATCCTTTGCAGATAACAAATTAGGCAAATCTGTTACAAAGGTAACATTGGCAAGGTGGATTACTGATTGCATAGCCTTTGTCTATAATAAACAAAACCTTTAAGAGCTCAGTCTACTAGATCTATGGCAACCTTATCAGTATATTTATTTAGTCATTCCATGGCTGACATGTGCAGCTGCTACTTGGGTTAATCTTTATGCGTTTATTATGCAGTACAAATTGGATCTGGTATTGAGGGGAATTGCAGCCTTTGGTTCAGTCATGCTCAGGAACATCCTTCCTTAGAGTCCACCCAGGATGTCAGGTAGCTGGGGACTCTGCCCAGTGATTGAGGAATTAATGAAAATTGACAACATCAGATGAAGAAGTTATGCACTTAACATAATGTTCCATCTGTGTTGCCCATTTTCATTCTTCCTCAACTCCCCTCACCCACCAACCCCTAGCCTTTGTCATTATGGAACTCTGGCAGAATGAGATGCTATAAAGACATCACAGTGTCTTGTATGGAGCACCAGCTGTTGGCTTTCTTTGTTAGGAACATTATTATTATAATATTTACTACTTTTGTCATCTAGCAGACAAGATATGAGGTATGTTAGGGATTGGTGCATTATGGGTAGGGAGGATCTCAAAAGTTTCAGTTGGCCACAAGCTATGGTAATGGCCAATTCAGATCTGAGGTTCAGATCGGAACCCAATGATTGAGGAAGAATAAAAATGGATAACACTGATGGAACGTTATGGTAAGTTCATAGCTTCTTTTTATTTGTTTATTGTTATTATTATTATTATTGTTATTATTATGGTGGTGCAGCAGTTAGCATTGTTACCTCACAGCAAGAAGTTCTCACGTTCGATTCTTGGCTGGAGCGCCTTCTATGTGGAGTCTGCATGTCCTCCCCGCGGTCGAGCGTACGCTAAAGACATGCAGGTAGGTGCGAGCGTGAATGGGTGTACCTTCGTTGAAGGTTGGGCATCAGGCTGGCAACTTGGCACCGTAAAAATCTATTGCCAGTCATGAGCGGACCGGAGTTCCGCTGTGGTGACCCCTAACCGGGAAAAGCCAAAAGACTTTCATGAGCCGCGGTGGTGCAGTGGTTAGCTTTGTCACCTCACAGCAAGAGGGTCTCCCGTTTGATTCTCGGCTGGAGCACCTTCTGTGTGGAGTCTGCATGTTCTCCCCGGGGTCAAGTGACGTTAAAGACATGCAGGTAGGTGCGAGCGTGAATGGGCGTGCCTTTGTTTAAGGTTGGGCATCAGGCTGGCAACTCGGCACCGCAAAAATCCACTGCCAATCATGAGCGGACCGGAGTTCCATTGTGGCGACCCCTAACCAGGAAAAGCCAAAAGTCAATGGAATGTCAATGGAAATCTGGAGAGAAAAGCTGTACTGTATAAGAGTGCAGTAGGAGTTGAGACTATAAATAGCAAAAAAAAATGATGAATAACCGTTGATTGCCACCTCAGTGATGACCCCTCTTGGTCAGCTGTCACCTTGGTTCATGTGGAGCGAATGGGTCAGTTGACAGAGAGGGTCAGTAAATTCACATCAAACAAAGAAAAAAAAACAACAGATGACACAATGAAGAAAGACACTCCAAACCACAGAAATATTCTCGTAACTGCTTTTGTTTACTCAGAATAGGCAAACCTCGTCAGACAAATCACTTCCAATAATAAAATCCTTATATAGAAAAACTTAATTGACATCACCATAGCAATTAAAACAGACAAAACATTTAAAAGGGCAATGCCCCAAAAAGTAAATATATATAATAATACTGATTGAAAACCCTAAAAGTACCTATTTCACAACATTTTAAATATGTACAATCTAAATAAGGACTCATATTAATGATTTAGTGCATATAAATACAACCATAAATAAAATAGCATTATCTCATTAATGCCTTCATTTTTAAAATGCTTCCAATAGATACGGAATCATTTAAGCCAGGGAAAGCCAAGGCATTCAATTTTAGTTGCCACATTAATTCCTTTTCATCCAATTTTAATGAAAAAGGCCCACCCCTTGCATTTTCATACACTTTATCAATAACTGTAAAGTCGAACCTATGGTTAAGGTGAGTACTAATGTTTTTGGCCAAAGCATTATTTAAATTTAATTTTTCATTGGCATACAAGTGTTTGGAAATCCTCTTCTTAAGGGGTCTCTCAGTTTTGCCAATATAAAAGGCATTGCATAAAATACAGGTACTGAGATAAACCACCCCCTAGAATTACAATTGAATTTACCCATTATATTGTATTTCATGCCTGAGATGCAAAAAGAGTTTCTAACATTAATATGTTTGCACCACTTACAGGCTTCACATTTGAACATACCATTATAAGGTAGATATAGGTTTGCAGTCTGATTCTCCAAAAGGCATTTAATGTTTCTACCTGTCGTAAAAAACACTTTTGGATAATCACCAATACATTTATGAATAGTGTGATCATCAATTAGGAAACACCAATTCTTAACAAGAATAGTTCTTACTGTTAGGACATCCAAGGAAAATGTTGTGGTGAAGCTCAATTTCTCATTAGTCAAATTTAAAGGATTAATCTCACTTATTCCGGCTGTAGAACTAGGGTTCACCTCTCCATGATTATATGGTGTAGGCACCCTAAGGTCTGTATAAGAATCGTCTGAACCTGTTTCAAGGACCAAAGACTCAGCTATTGCCATATTATTCAGAAGTGGGGTAAACCAACCATTCAACCTTTTCCGGTGAACTTCCTCTATTAGTTCATTCAACCACACACTAGGGTAGCCATGTTTAATAAACATTTCCCTCAGATTGTCAGATTCCTCCAAAAAATCAAATTCTAGAGAAACCATTCTAGCCGCCCGGACAAGTTGCCCCTTTAGCACAGCCCTTTTCTGAAATTGGGGGTGGCAACTAGTGTAATGAAGAAAGGTGTTAGAATATGTAGATTTTCTAAATATTCTAGAAATAAACCAACGATTGGGAACATCTTTAATCAAATTGACATCCAAATAGGATATTTTTTCAGTTTGGAATTCCCAAGTAAATTTCAAGAATTCAGTATACTTTGTTTGTGTCTTTCGGCTTTTCCCGGTTAGGGGTCGCCACAGCGGAACTCCGGTCCACTAATGATTTGCAGTAGAGTTTTACGTGCTGGCTTGCTGGGCCTGACGCTCAACCTTTAACAAAGGAATGCTCGGTCACGCATGTCGCCACACAGAAGACTCTCTGAGAATTGAACGGGCAACGTCTAACTGTGAGGCGACAATGCTACCGCAGCACCACCACCGCAGTAATATCCTGAATAAACAAATCAGCCGAAAGTTGGTCTCCTTTCCAAAGAATAAAAATATCGTCCAAAAAATGGGTGTACCAGTTTGCTTTTTGTTGAAATTCAACATTCTTAAACAAGAAGTGTTTCTACCAAAAGGCCATAACTGTATTAGCAAAGGTACCCCCACATGGTTGTATTTATATGCACTAAATCATTAATATGAGTCCTTACTTAGATTGTACATATTTAAAATGTTGTGAAATAGGTACTTTTAGGATTTTCAATCAGTATTATTATATATATGTACTTTTTGGGGCATTGCCCTTTTAAATGTTTTGTCTGTTTTAATCGCTATGGTGATGTCAATTAAGTTTTTCTTTATAAGGATTTTATTATTGGAAGTGATTTGTCTGATGAAGTTTGCCTATTCTGAGGAAACAAAAGTGCTTACGATAATATTTCTGTGGTTTGGAGGGTCAGTAAATTGCCAGGCCAAAGGGGCAAGAATTCTCAAAAAAACAAAAATTGGTAAACTGTGCATAATAATATACATATCATTTTTGATGCTACTTCAGTTAATAAATGTAGAACATTTGAAGAAAAAAATGCAGAAGGGATGCATCATTCAGTCACAGAAAATAAATATGAGTTAATGTAGAAAAGGAAAAAAAAAATTCATGTTAATAGTACTAGGTGGTTTAATGCAGTTCATAAGGCTGCAGCTTTGTTTATATTGAAAAATACAAAAGTGCTACTTGCTCAACAGTTATATAGTTCTTTGGTTTGTGTGTTGTAGCTTAGTGATTCTGGATAACAGTAACCCTTATAATTGTTTGTTTACTGATTCTGAGATATGGCTTTGGTATCAGTGCAAGAATCACTCTTCTTTAGGATTGTTGCTATATAACAAATCCTGTGTTGATCTTACATAAATTCACCTCTGAAGATTAATTATAATTGAGGAAAACATTAACTTGAATGACTTGGCCACTCTATAGAAGCACCTCCTGGTATCATATTCCATCAGTATTATTACCAGACAGCTTGGTGACATAACATTAGTGTCACAAGGTCAGGGAAGATTTTATATTTCCCACTGATTAGGAGGTACAGCCATAATAAAATTACTCATTAAAACATGCATCTGTTTAATAAAAAATTCACTACCTTGGCTATTATGGAAGGAAATTGCAAGCCATGTGATCCCTTTTATCAAGAACTGAACATTCAGATTATATTTGTATATCAAGCTTCACAGAAACTTTAATTTCCAGCTAACAGTCTCTGGCAAGGCACTGTGTACTTTGTGAGATGCAGGATTTATTATTGTTCGTTAACAGAAGAAAGCAGCAGTGATCTGGTTGCTGTTATTATGAGTAATACCATAGCTTGCCTAATGAACTCATGCATACTTAGAGTCTTAGGTTTAGAAGAGGTAATGTTTAAAAGCTGTAAAAACACAAAGCATATGTTTTTAGGGGATTCCTATCAGCAGACCGAAGACGCATGTTTTCGAATGCATCTTGGTCGAATTGACAAAACCGAAACTGCAAAATATTGAAGCAGCATGTAAGCAAATTCTTTCCCTGGGAAAGAATTTGCTTGGCTGCTTCGGTACTTTGCTGTTTTCGGCACTGTAGTGCAGTCTCGGAGTTGGTATATTTAAGTAGTGAGGGTGTGGGGGGCACAGCCCCCCACTTAATCTCATGTTTTAATGTGCGTTTTTGTGCTGTTCTGACAGTTCGGTTTTGTAAGCTTTCGCTTACATGGGGTCGATTAATCACCATTCGCTTACCTAAGTGTTCGGTGATCTAATATAGACCCGTTTTTAGGCCATTAGTAAACACAAGATAAAATATAGCTTGACATTGTATGTTTAGAATTGCATAAATGCAGTTGGTTCAGAGGAAATTTAAAGAAAACAAGCACTATAGCCAAGACTGATGTACAGAAGGTGGGAACAGTACTATACAAGAGATCATAGAGACTGTAA
Source organism: Protopterus annectens (assembly GCF_019279795.1). Classification (NCBI taxonomy): domain Eukaryota; kingdom Metazoa; phylum Chordata; order Ceratodontiformes; family Protopteridae; genus Protopterus; species Protopterus annectens. Next base: position 515,919,652 of record NC_056746.1, on the reverse strand, counting down.
GATGCCTAGCTTGTACACACCTTTAAGTAGACAAACAGAAAAGTTCTTGCAACCCTTGTCAAGCACGTTATACTGCTTACCTCTCAAATCTAACAAGGTCTTACATGATGAGCCTTTTTTAAATTTGTTTCTTCCCATTCAGTCATTAAGATTAGCCTTAAAAGTAACCAAATTAGTGCTTTGACCTGTAATGGCAACTTGTTCTACAGCCTGGGAGTACTGTGTATTAGGATCCTATCCATCCAACTCATCTTGTGTTTGTTTTATTGTAGGCTTAAAGTTCAATAAATCGGAGGTCAAGTATAATTTGTTTTTTCATGGCACGAAAAGCTTGACAGAGGTCACCTCAGTGAAGCTAGTAGCCTACTGAATATAAGGAGAATCATGCAAATCTTTCTGGATAGTTGAAGGATTTAAAACCTGCAATTTTTGTCAGTAGAAATTGTCGGGCCTTTCCAGCTGATCAGAATGCTTAGATTTGTATGTATCAAAGTAGGCGGTGTATGCATGGCACTGTTTAACGTGCAGGGACAGCCCATTACTGAGATGGTAGAGGAGCTGTGTAGTTAGTGTTGCTACCTATCTGTTTTTTTTTTCTGCACTATCTGGAAATCAAACTGATTGTCCAGTAGTTCAGAAACACTGTACCAACTCTGGTATTCTGTTTCAAAAAAAGAAACAGAGTATTGGAGTTTGTTAAATTAGTGGATTTACTTTGCTTTTTTTACAAAAAGCATAGTAAATCTGCTGAAAAGAAGGGTGTTCCCCCTCATGTGACTTGGCAATGGTGTCACAATATAGGTGTAAGTGGGTGGGGTTATGGGAGGTGCGAAGGGTGTGGCCTAAGTCTGGTTTTAGCCACAGTGATAGATGGCAACCCTATGTGTAATGAATCTCTCTCCATCATGTTCTATATATCTGTTTGGTAAAGATTTAGGTCACTGTTTCTGGGTTTACTAAACTATTTGACTTGCTGCGATATAGTAGATGAAGGGTAACAGAGTCTCTAATGGTATGGTAGGTAAGGTTGTGCTCGCACCTTAAGAGTCTCTAAGATGCCTAACAAAGGGGAAGAGCTTGTACACTCTCGCTCTCTGTCTCTCTCTCTCTCTGTAGCTCAGCGACTGTAAATCAGAAATCTTATTCTATAACTGGTCTAATCGGTACTGAATAAGAGTGCAATAACATTCTTAGATCTGGATGATATACGTTTGCGTTAAGTAGAAGGATTTTCTGACTACACTTGCCTAATCCCTTGTCAATAAAACAACAGTAGATACATTAATCAGAAAAATATCAATGTGTTTCAAATGCTTAGTGGACAGAAATGTTTTCTTTTACATTGTTCAGAGATGTAACTGCATTGCAAATGAACAACTAAGCTCCCAGGGTTTGCTTCAGGTTAACTCACTCAGTAGCAACAGCAATAGAAACTTCTCAGTACCATGGAATCGAGGTCTTTTTATGCATTTCTTTGACAACTGTGATACAAAAGTTTTTCTAAAGTTTAACAATTCTAACCCGGATTACTCCTTTCTCATCAAAGCAATCACGGTTCACTCTTTTGACTCAAATGTCAGTAGTAGATCCTTTAATGCAGTCTTTCAGTAGCAAAATCCTTTCTTAGCAGGAGGGGAAGTGCTTCATATGAACCTCAGCGCTTTCACTCTAACAGCTTGGAAGATGCTGGGTCAGTTCCAAAGACTCATTTATACTCTACTGAGGTTTATTAGTACTAAAATAACTTAAATGCCCAGTATGCTACCTGGTGTTCTACTTTGATGTAGGCTTTACTTACGCCTGTGTTAATAGGTTCATAGCTGAATACTTGGCTAACTGCTCTGAAGGGACATTTTAAGGCTAGCCAGTAGCATGAGGTCATAATCAAATCCTGTACCTTGTGTCTATAAGGCAAAGATCTTAACCATTATGCCATCTACCACCCCACATATGTATATCTTTCAGCTATTTCTGCCTGCTTATTTTTAGAGAGCTCTTAAACTAAAAGCACAGTTTTTAAGCAGTTCATAAAGGGAGCTTCGCCTTAACCCTCTCCTCATTTAGAATTAGCTAGGTGAAGATTACGAGGAGTTTTATTCCACCGTTCAAAAATGGAATTATCTGAAAATAACAGTTCTGCTAAAATTCTATACCTGTGTTTATACATCCAGAAGCATGGATATTTCATTCTAAAAGTCATACGTTAGCATGATTGTTATATTTTCAAAACAGTTTAAGTGGGGTCAGTTATTATAAAATGATGTTACCTTTAAACCTTCTGACATCAAAGACAATTGTGGTGTCCTCTGTGCTACTAATACTGCTAATGTCTCATAACAGTCTTTACAAGCGATACAGCTATCTTGCTGTTATGCACAGTTTTGCTGTGTTTGCTGTTGTTATAATTTTACATTTATCAGAATTTTTTTTAAAGTGTACTGATATGGATGTATATACCGGGAATTCACTATGAAAAATAGGGTGTGTTAGTACTAACACCTAGGATCGGTATACTGCTTTTGACAGTTGGTTTTCCCCTGCATACACACAGCAGAATGCCTGGGGCAGTCTTAGCTTCACTTAGGACAGGTGTTAGTACTTTGGTTGTAGCCAACAGATCTGAAAAGAAAACTATATACTTTGTACACATTTACAATAAGCTGTTGTCAAACAAAAGGCATCCCTGCTATAGTGTTCATCTGATACTTTTCCCATACCTGTATTATACAGCATCATCTGGCTGACCAAGTTCGCCAACAGTTGCAAGCTGGGAGCCATTATTAACTCCCCAAGTGATGCAGACAGCTTACAGAAAGGCCTCACTGAGACCAACGACTGGTGTTGAAACCATGGCCTTAAGCTTAATGCCAAAAAATGCATCGTCATTCCCTTTGGGAAAAACTCAGTTTTCACTTATTACCACATTGATGATAGCCCACTGAACATTGAAGGCGTTATAAGAGATCTGGGGACACAGGTTGACAGCAACCTCTCCTTCAACCACAACATTGCCACTGTGGTCAGAAAGTCCTTCTGTGTGGCACATCTCATTACCAGGGGTTTTGCATCCAGGAAGAAAGAGGTCATCATCTCTTTCTACTCTTCCCTCATTAGACCAATCATCGAGTATAATGACCCATTTGGCATGTGCCTCACTAAACACCTGCAACAGCTGGAAAGGCTACAAAAGTACCTCATGAAGAGGATCCTAGGCCTTAAACATATGTCCTAAGTGGACAGACTCAAAAAAACTCCAGCATATCTCTGTCTCATATCGTCTATTAAAAGGCGATCTCTGCTTGACTTACAAAGCCATGTCTGACCCAGCCCAGTTACAAATGTTGCACCTAAAGAAATCCCAATCCCTCTGCACCACACGCTCAAGGGACCTCAGCTTCATTGCCACAATAAACAGAACATGCTGGAGGAACAGGTTCATAATCCAGAGACTGCCCATGCTCTGGAATAGACTTCCCATACATATCAAGCAGAGCACCTCACTGGCCCTTTTCAAGAGAAATTTTGATGAGTGAATGGGAAATAGAAAGTTTACCCTGGGGATCACTTCAGTGGCTCTACGTGATAGAGGCACCGGGAAGTAACAGCTGCATGATGCCTACGCACTTTTATGGGCTAGGCATGTAAAGGCTCCAGGGCCGTTAGCCTGGTATGAACCTATGAAAATGTAGAGAGACCTGGAAGAAGAATCATGTGAAGTGTTTATAATGAAGGGCATGTCTCTGTAGCTCTTTTTTGCCTTCCTGTCTCAACGTTTGTGATTTTATTGACCACAATTATTGCATGGTATAGCAATTCTGCTGACACTGATCAAAGTAAATCACCTACAGTTATGTGTGTTGCAAGCGTGACAAGTTCATGATATCAGAGAGCCTTGCCCACTAGTTAACGGTGCCATCTGCTGATATTGCACTGTATAAAAATTTGCTTTATAGAAAAGACAATCCCGTTATATGTTGTACAGTTTGAAATGCTACATATAGACTTGTTTAACAGTGGCTACTGCTTTGCCTAGTAAATAGATATGTAGCAAATCCAAAATGGCCTTTTACAGCCATGATGTAAGCAAATCTGTACTGGGTGATTATAGATAATAGTACATCTCTGTCATATTGTTTCTTTCTGTTATATGTTAATGTAGTTCACCCATTGTAATTCTTCTGGTCTGTTATCTTCTGTCTCGTGTCAGTGAATGGTACCTTAAAAGCATGTTTTTGCGAATTAAAGCTCTTATGGTTTTTGTAAGGAAGAAGAGCTTATTTGATAAATGCTGTCATTCATAAGTAAATAAATAAATAACTAGATTGTATTACTCTGTAACAGGCAGTGCAAATTTATTACATGCTTTGTCAAGTGAGAAGGCAGCTCTCCTTTTATGTGGAAGGAAGCAGAAATGGGTGATTGCACATTGTAGTGGAATACCTTGTGACTGAAATGTGGAACTAGGTTTCTAGATGTCTAAGAAGGATATTTTGCCATTTATAACCAAGGCACTTCACGGAAGTGGTACTGTAAAGCTTGGATGATTATTTACTTTGTTAAAACCTTACTAGTTATCATTTTTGATGTTGCTCTGAGTGAGTTAAAATGTCTGATTACAGATGGAGCTTCCCAGCAGTTACCTTGATTTGACAGGTTATTGAACTTGAAAGGAAATAGATCAAAGATAAAGGCTAACAAATATTCCCAGTATATGTATGCTTTGCACTCAGGCATCAAATTTGTTATTTTTTATTGGCTAGAATTCAGTGCTGAAGACTGTAAAAAACATTTTTGAACTACTTAGTGCGGTGTGTTTAGAATTTGGTAGCTCAACTGATGGCGCTGTCATACATGCATGTTCACACATGTTGCCGGACACACACACACACACACACACACACACGCTGTGTGTCTATTTACATATATACATATATATATATTAATATATATATATATATATATATATATATATATATATATATATATATATATATATATATATGTGTGTGTGTGTGTGTGTGTGGCAGCTTGTGTGTACATGCATGTATGACAGTTCCATCCATTGTGGTTACTAAATTCTAAGCACACAGCACTACAGGGATACATATAAATCACAGATGTCCACTTGTTGTTGACATAAAATTATAAAGTATTAGCAATATTTCAAGTACATTAATTAGAAAAAATATATTTTGAATCATAGCATCAGGACTTAAAGCTGGGATCTTACTTTGTGGAAGATCATTTTAACATTAAATCATAACATTTAGATTTACACACCAGTTGGGCTGCAGTAGTCTTGCCATTTCTTCAGCAGTAGTTTTTATTCCTATAAAGATTAATCCTGGTCTTGCTGCAGGAAAGCTACTTATGCAGTAGTACAAGGCTCCCATGTATCTTTGGCATGCAAAGGATCCTCTTCAGCTGTGCTTATTGTTGAGGACCTCGTGGTCGCTTGGTTTTGTTTAAAACAATGTGTGTCTTAGTCATGTGAGTACCTTGGCATGAGTTATTTTGATGAAAAACGTGAAGCATTATAGTTTCCAAAGTCTTGCATTAGGGAGATTTGTTCCACACAGGGTTGGTGTTTGTGTCCTTATAATAGGCAACTAGCTCCTAAGGTAGGTCTGTCAAACTCCCAGCCTGCAAATATGTAATAGCCAGCTGTGACAGTATTTTACTGTGTTACCAAGAAGTTGCCTAAACATATAGTCGAAGAGAGGGGAAACAAACCAAAAGAGGTATCCATAGAATTGTTCAGAAGAAGAAGAAAAACACAGTAAAAGCTCTCACTGAGTTCTATAGAAGATGTGACTTCACCTCTAACAGCTGTCAACTTAAGGGTAATTAAGTCATTAACAAAGCCACCAAAAGAGTGTTAGTTTCAAACTCCATCAAAAACATAACAACTCCCTTGATTTCAGATTCAGCTAAAATTATATTACAAATGCAGGAAATGCAGCAGAAATAATCTAGAGGACATATTGTCTGAAATTTCTAAATTTTCAGTCATCATACCATTGAAATGGGTGTACGTTGGTTCTACAGATGCATGTGTTTTCCACTTCTCATCCTCTGACGCCTTTATCCTTCAACTGTAAAGTATTCAAACAAGAAGTACTTTTAAGTTCATACAAGAAGTCAGGCCCATCTTGTCCCTGTGTCAGTTCCTTGTGTGGTAGAACCTTTGCCAATATCTGCAAAGATATATGATACAGGAGGAAGAGGAAAATACCAACTTCACCTGTGTTTTGTGAGGAACAGGTGTGCTTCTACATGCACTGATTCTCCACTTGACCAGGAATCCACGCATGAGGATAGGTGCTCATATTCACATAGTACTTTTCGGAAGCTGTTACATGGGGGAAGTACTTTAGTTGGCCCTCTGAGAATCCTTTTCTCCAAAGACAGGGTATCTTAAAATGATGCAGTTAAACTAGGAGTGATGTGTCCCCCATTATTTAACATTTTCAGAGCTATTATTCAGAATAATTGCCAACTTCCAAACATGCTTGTTCCTGCACCAAAAAGAGTTTACAGAATGTAAGTTGCTTTAACCTCTACCTTTTTGCAGAGAAAGACAGTTCCACTAACTTTCATGTCATTTGATAGAAAGCCTAGCTGATATGTTGTGAAAGTGTATACTTCAATTTAATTTAGACATAAGATCTCTAACTTATTTAGCACGTGTAGTCAAATACCAGAGAGAAGTTCTGAAATGAATAAAGGAATGCATATACATCTATGGCAAGGTGAAGCAAGAAATAAACTGGAGAGGATATTTTGTACATCAGGTGCAACTCAAATATATATACTTCCACATCCGGTAATATTACGATACTTATCAGATGCACCGTGATGATGTAAAGCCTAATTACTGGATACACCAGTTTCCACAGATGGCTTGTTCAAAAGCTATAGGATATTTTAGGAGACTTGGGGAAGACTTGGTGTTCAGTCATGCAGTTCTTTCATATACTTATTCCTCAAATTATGAGATGCTTCCCAACTGAAGACTTTTTTTTTTTTTTTTTACAGATGACAGATCATTTCCAGAAGCCAGGTCCTGGTGTGACCATAGCCTGGATCTAAACCTCACTCCTTGTTATCCTTTCCCATTGGAGGTAGTTTATCACATATTACAGCAGTGTGAGAAACTGTTACTGCAAACAAACAAGTACTTCTGTCAGATATACTAGGTTGCCTGTAGAATTTCTTCAGATATCGTATACTACTTTAGTACTGCACAGTCCCTCACATCAGGTTCAGGATGTTTTTGATACAGTAGTTAGTGTAAGAGAAGGCAATGAGATTGTTCCTAGACCACCAAGAAGAGTCGGGATTCTATTTCAGACTGTTTCTGGTGCCAGATATGGACAAAACAGAGAGCAGTCATGGACTAAAACAAATTTCAGCCAGTTTAATTTAAACAAAAATATTCATAATATTAACTCCAACCCCTGACGTGGAAGATGCTTGCCTCCTGTTCACAGGAAATGTTTCAGAGTCCGAGTTGCTATTTCCTACTTTCATGCTGTAATTCATCCCTTTGTTTTGAGTACAACCTGAATAGTATTTCTCTGGTATTAGAATATGGCATTAGAGAATCGGTGGACCCAGTGGATACTCAGCATTCCAAATGGGTGAATTAATGCACAGGGAGAACCTGGCAATAAAAAGTTAATCTTTTCCAGCACAAAATCCATTTGCTGTGAGTGAAATATTTTATTACAGCTACCATTACAGTGCCATTGACTAACCTTGGCTCTTAACCTTTAGTTAATGAACAGAAAAAATAAATAAATAAATAATGCTAGAAACTGCACCATCAACTACTATTACAAGGATGTGTGTGTGTGTGTGTGTGTGTGTGTGTGTGTGTGTGTGTGTGTGTGTGTGTGTGTGTGTGTGCGTGATAGGGAGTTATAATGGTCTGTACTTTTGACAGCAGTAGGTGGGATATATATTTATATATATATATATATATATATCTACTTAGTATCTATATACTTATTAATTTTATGTACTAATGATCTCATTTTGTCATAATAAAACATCTGAGCTGTATAGTCATCATAGTGGCTATGTGCATGTGTGAGCAAGTGTGTTATCAGTCTGTTACATGCAGCTAACCAACAGGTCAGAGCTTTTGTTGTGTGTGTTGTCTTTTGTTTAAATGATGCTGTAGCTATTCAAAAGCCTGCTCTGATAGACCAACACAGGAGGTTCCTTAAGTGCAAGGAAATATTTTTTAACATTATCATAAAAGGTTTGCTGTTTTTTCCCTCAAAAAAAATTACAGTGAAGGATAGCCAACATAGCTAAATATACAAGGTGCTCAGTAGCATTAAACTCTATTTAAAATGTTTATGTTGTGAGACCAGTGTAATGATTTGGAGATGTGTTCCAGCTGTGTTGTTTCTGTGCATCCTGCTTTATTTACCTGTTGTACCTTACCAAAGAAACCTACCTCTTTGTTTACGCACGATTTCCTAAATATCTTCTGAGTTTCCATCCCAACCAATATGCTCACACTGTTTTTTCTTTTTACCACCATGTATAAAGACCTTTTGAAAGTTAAAACATGTCATTTAAAGAGTTAAAACAATGACATGTTTTCTCTCCGTTAATAACCTCAGTTAAGATCACTGCCCCAAAGGCCACTGTCGGGAGCTTTTCAATGAAGTCAAAGTACACCGTTACTTATCTGTTAAGCCGAAAAACTTACAAGATCCACCCTTCTCTATTATCAATGGAGTTTGTATACATCAGTGAGGGAGTTGCCCCTCTCATAAATGTAGGTTATTTTTTTCATTGTCTTCAAGGAAAACATTCCTTGTTGTACCATTACGTGATTGAACAGTGGAAGCAATTCAGCACTAGGGATATCTGCAAAACTGCTACCTGCTCATTCATCAGATAAAAAAAAAATGTTGTTAACTGGATAACAAGTCAAATATCAGATGAGGTTTTGCAGTAAAATTGATTGAAAGGATGCTGGTTGGGGCCTCCACCAACTCCCCTTAATGTATAGCTTGCTGTTCTACCCATATTTTACCTACCATAGAGACTGGAATATAGGAATAACATTATAGTTTGAGGTACCATGACAGTAGATGTTTGGACATTTATTTCTAGTAAAATAAATTTCTGTTATTCAAAACGCACATCAAAAAAAAAAAAATCAAAAATTCTGGCCAGCTATAAATTCAATCCTTCACCCAGGAAAATCTACTACACCAACGCCAAACATCCACAATTCCAATAGCATAGCTACCATTTTAACAAACATTTTACTGAATTTATAATTCCTCTTTTCAAACAGCAAACTCTTACTCCTCATCCCAAACCAGCCAAGCCTACAACTAGCAATGCCTCATTCTCTTTCTTCCCAGTTCCTACAGCCACTATAAAAAAAACTACTACAGAAACTAAAACCTACTACACTTGCCATAGATAACTTACCCAGTGAATACCTCAAAATTGCACCTGAATCTATAGCCTTCCCAGTATCAATCCTTATAAATAGATCCATTTTCGAAAACAAGGTCCCTCAACTGTGGAAGATTTCCCATGAAATTCCATTTCATAAAGGAGGAGCTTCCACAGAACTGACAAATTGTCGGCCAATTGCTATTCTTTCACGTATTTCTAAGCTATTTGAAAGGTTTATTTATCTCCAGGTCATGAAATTCTTACTAAGAAATAACCTTCCTACCAACCTCTCTTAACCTTATATCTTGACATAAGGCATACCTACAAATACTACTAGCTATGTTCAAAGCCTAGGTTTTGTTGTCAAGATGTAACAAATTTGTATGTTCTTATGTATACTACATTTTGTTTACTTTATACTTTTTGATTATTGTAATGTGTGCATGAAAATTTACTGTTACTCATGGAGCTTTTCTCCCCAGGCCTCTGCTGAAAAAGGACCTGTGTCCAGTCACACTTTCCCAGTAAACAAATGTTAAATAAATAAATAAAACTTCATGTTTCCAGTTCCATTTTTATTTCTAATTGTTGTTGTCTTCAGAGATATGTAATAATGTATTCCTAGATTCTGTGTTGTAGCTGAATGGATGTATGACTGCAGTCTAGGTGTTAAAAGTTCCATACAGTCTATGAAGATTTGTAAGTAGATAAAGGGTCAACAGTGGAAATGGCAATGAAAACATACTTTGCAACCAATTGGTATCAAAGTAGAGATATTTAAGGCAGGTGTACAATGTACAACCTTTGGTGGTTAGACAGAAGGCATTATAATCAATCCAAAAACAAATGGGTAACTTCCAAATTCCGTATCTCCATCATGTAATGAAAGGAAAAGATATATTAAGTCCAACAATCCAGTGACTTGCTTCGCAACAACATTTTAACCACCACAACTGGCAGTCAAAGTATTGACTGTAACAGTAAGCAGCTTGTTTCCCAGCACTAGTACAATCCACAACAAGCCAGGAGCCAGACACTGGCAATGGCACAAAAAACTGATCTGAAGTAGGCAGACTTCATTTGTCTGCAACCTGTGGGTATCGGATCCGACCTCGGATCCGAGCCGGCATTTCAAAAGCTTTAGGCTCTGAGCTCCTAGCTCCTCCCTCTACCCATAATCCCCTGCCAAGCCCTAACTGACCTCAGATTTCGTTTGCCGCTTTCAAGTTGCAACGGACTCCTCGAGCTCCTGGTTACAGATAAGCATTTTGAGAGAAAATTTTTGAAAAACTTTAACTTTTTTAATTTGATTAGTTAGAAGTGTGTGTGTTAGGCTTTCCTCTCTCTATCTTTTTAATTTTTCTCGGGTTTTGCGTAGTTTGTGTGTTTGTGTGTGTTTTAGGCCTGTTAGGGCTTAAGATGTCTGAAGCCCATAAAGCAGTATTCTCTAAATGTACCGAGTGTGGCCATAAGCTGTCCCCAGCGGATGGCCACACTTGGTGCGTTAAATGCTTGGGGGTTGAACACCTGTCATCTGGTTGTACCATTTGTGCAGGGTTCAACCCCCGAGCTTTAAGGGAGCGGAGGTCGAAGCTTGTTCTGGTGGGACTTCTCCCTCCAGATGCGGCTCTGGCCTCTGCCCCTACTAGTCAGCAGCCTTCAGCGGGTGCTGTGGTCTCCCCTCCCCGGCTGGGACTCAACCTCCCTCAAAAAAGCCGGAGGAGAGGGAGACTTCAAGGGAGAAAGAGAAAAAGGAGAGACACAAGGAGAGGCACCATAAATGGAGAGCCGAGACCTCAAGTTCGGCTCCTCCGTCTAAACGGGCCTCCCCTGTGTCTTCTAGATCTCCTCCTCCTCGGCTCCACTCCCCTCAGTTCTCTTCTGGGCCCGAGGAGGAGGAGGCTAGCCCTTCTGTGAGGTCCCCGAGGCGGCTCTCTAGGTCCGCTTCGGTGGCCTCATCTAGATCCACCTTTTCCATGAGCGAAGCAGATATGGACCGGATGATGAGGCGTTTCATCCAAGCCCAAATGCAAATGGGAGTGCTCTTAGCCCCCCCCATCTGGGAGGGGCTTCGACCCCTTTTTTCGCCTCCTTGGCTCCTTCTCCGACCTAAACCCTGGGTTCGGAGCTCTCGGTGCCGGGCAGAGTTGGATCCGGGGGTGGGTCGGATCCGATAGGTCGGCGCACCGGATCCGACCC